>NW_024609884.1:79897345-80115029 GCF_016920785.2 Ixodes scapularis
CGACTTATATTTTGTAATTTATTTGGAACATGGCAGACCTAAGAAAACTCGCCAAGTTCATAAAAACGAATTGTACTTGCGTGAACTGCTCAGTGCTGGAAGTGTTGCGCCATTTGCGCCGAATTGCGCCATGAACGAAAGTCGGATACTTATTACGGCAAAATGCTATATTCTGCTAAAAATTGCGCCACTCCTGCGCCGAGATGGGCATAAAGCAAAATAATAAATATTTTCTTATTGGTCGACCCTAATATTCGGAGAAGTAGACGGAAAGAAAAAATGTACAAATAGGAATTTCCCCACGTCTGTACTCACCGTAGAGTTTGTCTCGTCTTAGGTCGGTGCACAGTCGAAGGCTCAAACACGTCCAACCACGGACACATCTACTAAAAGCGCAAGTCGAGCGACGTTCACTGCACTGGATTGATTGAGTTGGTGAAAGAACACATACAAGGAGATGAGGAATGCCACGATGTCGCGCTTTGATGCGGCGAATCAACCGGCCAGAACATTTGATGCTCTGGCTGGTTGATCGTCGACATCGTCTAAATTTCCAGACGATGTAGTCGACGTCAGGAACTGAGTCTCGAGAAAACTTTGCAAAATAGTAGGATTGCCGATTGCGGCTACTGCGATCAAAGAGAACCAGGGTCTGATACTCCTGATACGATCGCTTGATTATCATGTTTTTCACATGCCTAAGTGCCGTGGCTGCAGAGTACCGTGGCACTTGCGCCTCTCGCCAGGGTCCGGGCGTCGAGCTTCACCGCTCTGCACCGGAGTGCTAGGTGCAGCGGCTGGACAGAGCGCCTGGCTTGGCGCGATCGGCACGCAAATAATGCTCGGGATTATTAGCTTCTTTGTCCGAATTCTAAGCTAATCTCTAATAAAAAATAAAAACAACTGAACAGGTATAAAGAGAGATAAGCAAACACGGGTCTATATATATTTGAATGAATACGGTAGTCACTGTAGTGCGTGTGCAGCTGGCGATCGAAGGAGCAGCGAACTTTGACGTAATTTTGGCTTCTACGCCGCTAAAGAGCCGCGTCACTTTTAAAGCACAAGTGTAATAATAATAATAATAATAATAAATTTATTTACGCAGGATGTATTCAGGACGGCACTAGGCAGGTTCGTCGAAGCCAGCAGGGGCTTGTAGGACTGAACCTAAGTAGCAGTGGTAAATAAGAGAGTTTTGGTAAATAATAAAATAAAGCAGAAAAACTCCACATGGTTTCTTCAGTTGTGAAAACTACACAAAAATGTCAGTCAGAAAGTTATTGTCAGAGTCAAGGAAAAAAATATACAATACAAATATAAGCTATTTTTCTAGTAGAAGGAAAAAAAAGAGGTATGGCTAAGTTCCAGTCGTATCGTATAAGAACTTGATGATAGAAGGAGTCATACACATGCACACACACGCAGATACGCGCACACACAAATACACAGACATTACTGCATTACACTACACAAAAAATGTTGACTCGAAAAAAGATTCATGTGAGGAAGCAGCACCAATTATGACGAAACCAAAAATGAGATATTATAAGGCCTCTTCATCGATGGAAAGTGTCCGGAGTGCCTTTTTGAGTTTCTTTTTGGAAGTAATCTCTGAAAGGGTTGGGTGCAATAGGTTAAAAATCTGAGGGACGTAGTACGAACGCATATTTTTGCCGTAGCGGGTATAACATATCGGAGTGAGGAATCTTGAAGCTTTCCGCAAGTTTCGTGAGATGGGGCGTGGAGATTTAAAATCGTATTTCCAGTTGTAATTGAGCACAACTGTTTCCAGAAATAGGGACTGAAAAGTTGGCATTGATAGTGTTTGAAAAAGATCTAAATCCGAAAAATCACGCTTGTACCCCACGCTTCTCAGTATTCCCCTCAGGACACTGTTGATTTTCTTTTGCCATAGTTTGGAGCACTTACCAAAAATAGTTATGCCATACCGCAAATTGGAGTAGGCTAATGCATAAGTTACGCGCTTGCGTAGAATGAAAGGCATGAATGCTTTGGTATTATAAAGCAGACAGGAAATACTTCGTAACTTAGCACATAGTTTCGTGAGATGCGAGTTCCATGGAAGATCGGAATCAAAATGTATTCCGAGATATTTAACAGTGTCGGAATATGGAACTTCATTACAATAACATGGGGAACAGTGGGACGAATGGAGATAAAGGGGAATATTTAAAGAAACAACTTTTAAAGGATTATGAAAACAAACTAGCTTTGTTTTAGTTATATTTATAGCAATCAAATTCTGGTTAAACCAGTCCATCAGCTTGTTAGAACAGCGTTGGAGTGCTTCCATTGCTTTCGGGTAGGAAAGGTGACGTGTCAATAAAAGAGTGTCGTCAGCATATTGGTAGAGAGTACAATTGGAAAGAGCAGTAGCCATATCATTAACGCAGACGTTGAAAAGAAGTGGTGAAAGGATAGAACCTTGAGGTACGCCGGCTTGTAAAGAAACTTTGGTGCTATGTACATTATTGATTGCCGTTAGCTGAGAGCGGCCATGTAAGAAATTATTTAACAGTGACAGAAATGGGCCGCGAAAGCCACTAGCGGAAAGCTTTTGTAGTAGAATGGAATGGTTAACTGTATCGAATGCTTTCGAAACATCTAGGAAACAGGCACAAGTAAACAGGTTATTGTCAAAACCAAAGTTCAGGTCGTCGGATAGTGCATCTAGAAGTGGCTGCGTGCCTCGACCAGCGATAAATCCATATTGATTTGAAGTCATAATGTAATGTTTGTCAATAAACGAACACATTGTATTATATAAGAATTTCTCTAGTATCTGAACAAGGCATGGCAAAATGGATATTGGACGATAGTTTTCGACATTACTTCGGTGGCCTCCTTTGAACAGAGGTTTTACAACAGCGAGTTTTAACTCGTTAGGTATGATACCAGATTCTATTATTGTATTGAACAGAAGGAGAAGTGTATTTTGAATATAACGGAAGTTTCTACGGATGTCATTCAGTCGTATGCCGTCAAAACCTGGAGATTTGTTGGGTTTGAGGCTCATTACTATAGATTCCAGATCATCTATAGTCATCGAAGGAAGCAAAGCTGAAGCCGAGTTAGAGTAAGAAAGAGAGAAGGAATTGGGGCTCTTTCGTGCTTTACCCGAGAAGGACGCAAAATACTGATTGAATAGGTTGGCAGTTGCGAGTGAATCGTGTCCGAAGACATCATCATATGAGCTGCCATGTGAACGCGGAGAAACGCCTCGCAGGTCATTAATCAATTCTCAAGTTTTGGCTGAGTTCCTCCGATATTCGAAGAACTGTTTTTGAAAATAGATTTGTTTTGCCGATCGAATAAGCGCGTTGACTTTGTTGCGGATGGTCCTAAATTCTACTTGAAAGATCCGATTTCGTGGTGAGCGGCGGCAACGCTTCCAGGCTAACTCTTTAGATTTAATCGCAGACAGTATGTCATTATTTAACCAACGTATGTCTGTTTTCCGCTGCTTTAAGTTTATACATTTTTTTGATGCGTTAGAGAACTGTGTCAGGAGTCGAACAAGAGAATGATAGATTTGGGAAGGAGAAATTGAGTTTTGGAAAGTGGCCCAGTCGTAATTGGCTATATAATTGTCGAAAGTGCGTTGGTCAACTATCGTAATACGGCGGATATTAGTACTAGTGTCAACAGAAGTCGAACCAGGAAATTCTAAATGACATGTAACGAAGTAATGGTCTGATATTTTTTGTGTTATAATTGCCGAGCTTGTTCTCGCGGATGGGGCCCTTAAGTTTATATGGTCAATTGACGAACTTACAAGTTTATTGCTTAGGAATTCATCCCTTGTAGGAGTGAGAATTGTGGCTTCAACTCCGTAATCGGATAGCAAAGTAAGGTACTCACAGACGAGTGATTTCGAGGGCTTCATTAGGTCAATGTTTATGTCACCTGTCAGACAAAAGGTTGCATTTAACGGAAGAGATTGTAAAGAATATCGTAACTCGTCGAGAAAAACTTGAATGCTTTCGGAAGGTGGGCGATAAATAGCCAATAAGTAGATGTCATATACGGAGTTAAATATACGTAGTGCTATTGACTCACAAGAAGTGAATGAAACTGTTATCTTGGAGTGAAATAAAGAAGTTTTAAAGAATACCGCAATACCACCCCCGCGTTTGTTATCACGAGTGTAAAAGGAGCTGCTGAACCCGGGTAATGAAAAAGCGTCAGCTTCCTTGTTGCAAATATTAATTTCGGTAAGGATAAATACATCTGCTGTTGGAAGCACCCAGTCTACTGCTAACCTAAATTGGTCCCACTGTTTCCGGAGGCTCCTTATATTAACATGAAATAAAGTAAATGAAGTACCCCGACTAGGTTGGATGTTTTGAGAGTATGAGTGAAAGTCATTAAATTGATAGTAAGTGACCATATACTCCTATACAATTTGTTCCAAAGCAGCAGCATTGGTGATGCGGAGCACAGCAGAATTTACATTGTGCTTTGCGAAAATCTGACCATGCCGAACCCACACAAATTTGTATCCCTTTTCTTTTCCTTTGGTTCGCGCCATCCAGAAGAGTTTTTTGTTGGCATCTGTGAGGCGGTCGTTAAAGTAAATTCTAGGCTGAGATTCTTCATGAGGCAGAGATCTCAAGCGGCCGCGACATGCCATCCAGCGTTCTGTGAGAGGAACCGAAGAAAAATTAACCAAAATTGGGGGAATGGCATCATGCCTAGCAGGCAGGCGGTGTGCAGCCTCTACATGGGTGAGCTGAAAGCTATCAATGTTCAATTGACCTGCTAAGTCTGTGAGGATGCCATTGAGGTTCTCCTTGGAGGAAAAAGGAATACCGTGAATTTCCAGGAAAGATTGACGATTGGTCTGATCGGTGGAGTTTTGTGCGGCTTTCAGTAGTTGAATCTCAAGCGCTTGGTCGTTCTGGGTGGCTTTCAGTTGCTGATGTTCAAGCGCTTGGTTGGATAATTTTGATTGCAAAGACCTATTTTCTGCTTGGAGTTCCTTGACTGCTTGGTCTTGAGATTTTGTCGAGTTGACAAGTGAGTCATACTGGGCCAAAACAAAAGCCACAGATTCTTGCATCTCGGTTACGGAGTCGCGCAAGGCGTCGACCGCGAGCTTCATTGATAATAGGGCATCGATTTTGGGGTGCAGGTTTTGGAGATTATCAACGGAAGCTTTCCAAGAGAGCAGAAGATCCAGTTTCTGATGAAGCGTTGACAGTTGCGCTCCGAAATCGGTGCACTCGGTTTGAGAGCTTTGGGTGTCACAGTTCAAAGTAGGATTCTGACTTGAGGACCCGTCCCGGCATGCAGGGCATCGCCATTTCTCCTGCTTGGTAGTGCTCATAGCCTTAAATGTGCCGTCAGCAACCCCAGAGCACTTCTAGAGCGCAGCTCTTAGGGGCCCGTTTCCGGCTTGAGCGGCGTCGCCGTCGCCGTCGGCGTCGCCGTCGGCGTAGCCGCGCGGTGCATCATGGGAAATGTCCCATAATGCACCGCGCGAGCCCCCCACCGGGGTCACGTGACCTCGTGGGGGGTCACGTGACCCCCCGAGGTCACGTGACCCCCCTAAGTCACGTGACTCCCCTGAGGTCACGTGACCCCCTCCTCGAGGTCACGTGACCCCCGCCGATGTCGCGTGACCCCCGATGACGTCATCGTCACTGATGACGTCACCGGCATCCACATCGTCATCGTCATCATCACCGATGACGTCACCGGCATCCACATCGTCATCATCACTGATGACGTCACCGGCATCCACATCGTCATCGTCATCATCACTGATGACGTCCCCGGCATCCGCATCGTCATCGTCATCATCACTGATGACGTCACCGGCATCCACATCGTCATCGTCATCCTCACTGATGACGTCACCGGCATCCACATCGTCATCATCATCATCACTGATGACGTCACCGGCATCCGCATCGTCATCGACATCATCACTGATGACGTCAACGGCATCCACATCGTCATCGTCATCATCACTGATGACGTCACCGGCATCCACATCGTCGTCATCATCACTGATGACGTTACCGGCATCCACATCGTCATCGCCATCATCACTGATGACGTCACCGGCATCCACATCGTCATCGTCATCATCACTGATGACGTCACCGGCGTCCACATCGTCGTCATCATCACTGATGACGTTACCGGCATCCACATCGTCATCGTCATCATCACTGATGACGTCACCGGCATCCACATCGTCATCGTCATCATCACTGATGGTGTCACCGGCATCCGCATCGTCATCGTCATCATCACTGATGACGTTACCGACATCCGCATTGTCATCGTCATCATCACTGATGACGTCATCAGTGACGTCACTGATGTCGTCACCGGCATCCGCATCGTCATCGTCATCATCACTGATGACGTCATCAGCGACGTCACTGATGACGTCACCGACATTCGCATCGTCATCGTCATCATCACTGGTGAAGTCATCAGTGACGTCACTAATGACATCATCGGTACCCGCATCGTCATCGTCACTGATGACGTCATCAGTGACGTCAGTGATGACATCATCGGCATTGGGGGTCACGTGACCACCAAGGTCACGTGACCCCCCCCCCTGGTTAGTTTAACCCCCCCCCCCCCAGTGCCCTTCCCTCCTCCTCCTCAAGAGCTGCGCTCTAATTCGGCGTTACAGGGAGTTGTAAGCGGCTTTCATTTTTTTTTCCCAAATGATATTGTCGTAAACAATCGCTGCACTTCATGCATCTGCCGTCAGTTGGTATAGGAGCTGAGCAAACTCCGCAAACATCGGCCGTGACTTGAGAATGACGATGACGGAGACGACGCTCCAGATGGAACGAAGTAACAGCGATCAAAAAGAGGAACAGTTCCAGGCTTACCGACAAAATAAGGTTGGAAGCATCAAGCGACGAGTACCAGCGTTGGTGCTCGTCTGATGACAATGACGGCGGCGTAGCTACGCCGAATATCTTGTAGCCGTTCGGCTTGAAGTGACGAAATGGTAGCTTCACCTTGTGCCGTGGAAGTGAGGGTCTAAAGGGGCAGGGAAGCGTCGCACTGCCAGCACCTTGAAGTTCCCTGGGATTGGTTTTGGCAGCTGAAATTTCTTGGAGCGGTGGAAATGAACGGCTTGACCCAGCCGTCTTCTTCTTCTATCTTCTATCTATAATAATAATAATAATAATAATAATAATAATTTTTTATTCAACATTGCAAATATAACCACTTGAGTCTCGGGTCTGGTCAAAGCAGCAGAGGCTTGTGGGACCAGATCCAGCATTTGGTGTGGCAGACCGGATATTCGCACGGACTCACATTGCCGTGAACATAGGGGAAAAAACACACGCACACACACACACACATTCAATGTTTCATCAGAGTACAGGCGAAAAGTCAGAGTTGGTGTTTTAGTCGTGTTTGTATGTAGCATAAAGATGAGTCATAAAAAAAATCACTGAATGGCACACACTTTCGCGCATGAAATTACGCAAAAATGCAACAATAAATATCGTATTGAAGACACGAATGTATCTTGCTGAGTCAGGCAAATTCACTCAGGGTGTGTTCACACAAAAAAATGCATAGAAACAAATAGCAAATTTCACACAATACATCCACTAGTCACTAGTCAATAATAATAATAATAATAATAATAATAATAATAATAATTTATATTAATCAAGATGAACAATACAAAATGTCAGGTCTGCCGAAGCCAGAGTAAGGCATGTGTGGCGCGACCTGACAGTGAAAGCACATTCTTCACAATAATAAATATATACAAAGATCAACAACAATATTTTCACATATTTTTTTTTATGTGACGATTTGATTTGGAAAGAAATATCAAATCTGGTAACGTGTTGAACATTCTCGGGACATAAAATGCCCTACTGGTTTCCCCATAGCGACTATATATTCCTGGAACATCGTAGCCAGTTTTACACCTCGATGTCCGTTGTGCAATTCTTTGAATTTTAATATCAGAGTGCCAAAAGTGGTGCTAAACTTATAGTTTGTAAAAAGAGTGAATAAAAAAAAGGTTGCTGAAGCAAGGCGAACAGGTTGTCACTAGAACACGTCGATAAATTGTGGGACAAATTTTTGCACATCTCCCTCAATACACAAATGACTATATTTTGCCATTGCAAGGAACACTTAAAAAATTAAAGTAATGCCGTATCTGAGCACAGCATAGGCCAAAAAATGCGTTAACAACTTCCTGAATGTAAACGAAGAAAACATTTTTAAATCGTGAAGCTGGCAAGACAAACTACGGAGATGCCTCGCAATAAAAGAAATGTGCGTATTCCATGATAAATCGAAATAAAAAAATATATATATATACCGAGATACTTTATAGAATTAACACACTGTAAAGGAATGCAGCAACAAGAATCACAGTTAGAATCATGCAAGAATAACTGAGGGAACACATTGAACTTTTTTCAAGGGCTGTAAAAACAAGCGAGCTTAGTTTTGGAAGAATTCCCACTTATTCTAGTATTTTGGAACCAGTCCATGACTGCGTGAGCATCAGCTTGTAGTACATCCATGGCGGCTTCACTATTAGTATGACTGGTAAATAACAATGTAATTTGCATATTGTAGTATGTTACTAAATGTCAAATGCCGGGAGGCTTTTTACGTAAGTACTAAATAGTAAAGGCGACAATATAGAATCCTCCGGTATACTCCGGAGTGGAGAGGGACTTTGTTACTCCGAACACTTCCCAAGGACACCAACTGTGAACGGGATCGTAAAAAGTGATGTAGCAAAGTAAAGAAGAAACCTCTGAATCCTAGACGGTACAATTTCTTAGTAATACTTTAGGGTTAACAGAATCAAACGCTTTCACAACAACGACAAAGGGAGCGCATACACAGGAGCGGTTATCGAAGGACCAACGAAGAAAGTCTGAAAACACGTCTAGTAAGGAGGACGTACCATGCCCCGGGACAAACCCGTATTGTGAAGATGAGAATATAAAATGCTTATCAAGAAAACTGGTCATGGAAGCCAAAGGGTGACTTTCTAGAATTTCCGATATGCAAGGCAGAATAGAAATGGGCGATATGAAGACAGCAGATTACGAGGGCCACCTTTGAGGATAGGTACTATCATTGCTGTTTTTCAATCTTCAGGTAAACAACCGGAAGGTACGAATGCGTTTATCACGGCTACTAGAACATCTGTAAGCGCATCAATATTATCGCAGAGGTTTATGGTAGATATACCATCAATTTCTGGTGATTTGTTTGTTTTGAAAGGAAACAAAATATAGCGTAGCACAACCCGTTAAAGTGTAGGAAGAGAAGCAGGCGACGGAGTTATATTCGTGTCATAAGCATTGGAAACATCGTCCCCTGAGCTTTTATAAATGGAAGTGGCGAAATGTTGAACGAGGAAATTTGCTGTGGTAGCTAAATTGGACCCAATTAAGCTCTTTCCCAAAAGGTCAGAGGCACTCTTTCGAGCGACTCCACGAAGCTCATTAATTATAGACCACATTTCCCCAGAGTCGAAGCTAACGTTGTAAGGTTTTCTTGTATAATGAGAACACTTAGCAGAACGCGTTAGCGCATTTACACGATTACGAGAGGCCTTGAATTCCACTCTTAGCTCCTCATTTTTGGGTTCACGTCTGCTATGCTTCCATAGAAGTTCTTTATTTCTGATAGCCTCAAGAATGTTGTTGTTAAGCTACACCTGTTCCGATCTGCACCTTTTTACTTTTAAAGTTACTGTACTAGATCCTTTAAATGTACCAATAAGTGAAACTACTTTGGGATATAGTTCAGATGGGTGTTCCTCATGTAGGAGAGACTCCCAATCATAGGAAGAAACAAGATTGTTAAACGAAGAGCGTTAAAGGATGTTGACAAATCTTGACTAACTGATGGGTGACTGCCCATGCTCACGAGAGTAAATCCGAACACCAGAAAAATAGTGGTCAGCTAACTTATTGGATTACAAATGCTTTGACTGAGTTCAAGTCAGGTGCGCTAACCTTTATGTGGTCAATACGTAACGTGACCGGCTCGTCCTTCAGGAATTCTTCTCGGGTAGGAACAAGTATAGTATTTTCAATGCCAAAGTTAGCAAGCAGGTTCATATATAGTCACATACTAATGGAACATTGCCTTTTAAGGTGTCAATATTCACATCACCAATGATGCAGATATTTTTTTTATTGTCAATGTCGCATTGGGGGGAAGTAGTCACTAAGTTCATCTAGAAAAGCGGGGATATTTCCCGAGGGAAATTTGTATACTGCCAATAAGGGCACCATAAAATCAGATTTATTAATATCAAACGCCATTGATTCAGCATGACTGAAGTGTACAGGCACTTTTGTGGTTATCCAGGACTGTCTTCAAAAACACCAATCTCACACCCACTGCCCGTGGGGCGGGTAGAAAAAAACTCATCAAAACCATTAACAGTGAACGGTTTCAACGCTATTTCCGGAATATTAGTTTCTGTGAAAACATAAACATCGACGCAGTCACCAAGGTTCGCAACAATAAGCAAAAAGTGATCCCAATATTTCACATGCGCTGTGCACAGGTGTAACAATACAACTATAAGATGGCTGCAAAGTTCTTTTCTGAACACACAAAGAACTGTACTGCCGTCGCTCTAGTTTATCGTTTTAAGGTCCTGTTCAGAACTGATACGGACGGACGTGGCCTCATCTGTTCGCTTAGCGAAGATCTTTCCATTGCGAACCCAGACATATTTAATGTGTTTTTACTTGCTGAAGATTCTAGCTTGAGAAAAGATTACGGTTGAATTGCGTTGGATTCTTGTGGAAAAAAGCCCCGGTACAGATCTGTTAAGCACCAGAGTGCGCAGTTTACCTCATGCGTTCAAGTCCCTATAGATAAGAGCTTCCTGCAAGTAGCGACGTTCTTTGAAGCGCCGACTGCGTGACGGTGCGGGTCTTAGGAAGCGAATGGCGGCGCACAGCAAAGGTTTGAACTGAATGCCGCCATTTTGTTCCAGCAGATTGTGCCTTGTCATTTGTATTGGTTGTGCTAACTTGTTAAAGAAGTATCAAGGGCTTTACGTGCGTTCCACCAGGTTGCTCGGACTTCAGTCGATACAAATCTAATAAAGACCGGCTGTGTTTTGTCTTTTTGCCCATGTAATTTGTGCAGAGAGACGATTTGGGAGGGTTTAAAAGAGGACAACTTGAATTTGTTTGCGAAGTCAGCAACGTTATTAATCGGGTTTTTATTGGGGGTTACCGGTACTCCTTGAATTTTGATGTTTCGAGTGCGACTGTTCTGTATAATGTCTCGTTCAACTCCGCCTGTAGTAGCACGATACGGCTAGCTTTCTCCGAGACGGTAGTTCTTAGTTGAAACACCTCCGTCCTGAGATCTTGGACCTCAACCGTCTTATTTTTATTTTTTTAAGTAGTGCATTATACTGGGCCGAGTTGAATTCCACCGACTCCTCTAGTTCATTAACAGTAACCCTCAACGCATCTATTGTAGACTACATTTTGAATAAGCCGTCTACCTTGCCAGTTAGAGGGAGAAGATAGTCCAATTTTTCTTTCAAAGGCAGAAGTTGATTGATTTTCGCATTCATGTTGGTAAACAGGGCAAATAAGTTAGCAAAGCCGGGCTGGGCCGTCTGACACCGAAGCCTCCCGCCCAAACTTAACCCTACAAGTTCGGCAAGGCCAGTTCTCGCGCTTTTTAGGTCCCATGGTTATAAACATATTTTCCGTGACACCAGAGCACATGTTGCCAAGGTGATAAGAGGAGGAACATTCCGAGCAGGATAAAAAACGGCTGTGATCCGGCAGCATGTTAGCGCATGCTAGGCAATCACTTGACGTCATGGCGCGCCTAAGCGTTAAGCAAAAGACATCGAAACAAAGGCAAGCAGACACATAGTGTTGCAGTCGACGGCCGATACAGCACGAAAAAGTTTCGACTAAAACATCGCGCTCACCTGCCGCACAAAATAGATGGTTACTGACAAGCCCAAGAATGGCCACCGTCTGCGAAGGCACAGCGTGCAGGCGCTGTCGTTATCGCCATCTGAATGACGGTGACGTCGATGATGGGGAGCCTGCCAATCAGTGAAGTGGGTCAGTCCATGGCAGACGAAGGCTATCTGGCATCTTCCAAAGCAGGGCAGCAGGGTGAATTATCCGATGGGCTCCAGGACAACGATCAGGGCGATGACCGCGCCATAAGAGACCTGCCGCACAAAATAGATGGTTACTGACGTGCCGAACAATGGCCGCCGACTGTAATACTCTTGTAATATACGAACAATATCATAATGTTGTTGGGTGGTTGTTTTCTCAGTGTATGATATTAAGAGTCTTGAGTTTGTTAGGTTCATTAAACTTACGGGATGCATTTTTATTGGTAGACGTGTTAGCCGATATGCTGGTTCTTGCTGGCATTTTACAGAAATCATATTTACAGGCTAAACAATCTACCGAGTGTAAAGTGGGGAGGGGAGAGGGGATTTATTTTATTGAAGTGTTGAGCTATGAATCACTTTTCAACCATTTTTAATACCCATTGTAAATGAAACCTATGCTGACCAGAGCCTTATTTAAGAAGACTGCGTTCCTTTTACGCCCTCTCTATTCTTATCATAAACGATAATAAGTAACATGTTCGAGTTTCAAAGGAAAACTCTTGATTACTAACACAAATAAACTCATTTAGCGATGCAATCACTCTTTCATTAGTAAATAATGTGCTAACAGATGTTGGCATCTGCTCCAAAAGCGTCAGTGGCTGTTGCAAACAAAATATTCTGGCTGCTGCAGGACCTGCTACAAAAGGTCAAATGCCGCTCCCATCACTGCGATACTGTCTGACGAATATCATCACAGGCACGGAGATCTGCTAAAAATACAGCGAGAAGAGCATCTGCTTTGAACATGACATCAAAGCCGCGTCGGGCTCTCTTTGTATTTTGCAGTTGACGTGCGTTGTAATTGGGGGAAGGAGCAATTATTTTCCGCTTAACATGAGTGGTTTGAGACCCCGAACTTGTTTTTCAGGCTCGCAATATGGGTGTGTGTTTTGTATGTGCTTGTAATCAACACCCTGCCAAAAAAAAAAAAAATCTACTGATTTTTTAGCTTTAAGTAAAACCCCAAATAGTGAAGGAACTGGATAATAACACAGGGTAAATTATATATTGCCGCGTGCATGGCCGAAAAGGAACACTTCTGCTTACATCTAGAAGATTCGCGTTTACTCTTACCCCGAGTGTAAAAGATAAGGAGGCCGGAACGACCTTGCCCAGTCAATCTCGAACATTCGAAGTCGAATGTTCGAGATGCCGAGTATTGTAGATAAGGAGTCAACCGTAATCTTAGCCGATTCACTCAGATTCTCCCGACGAAGAGGTACTACATTCACTCTCGCTCCATGCCAGCTGTCACGCCGACGCCGCACTTACGCTGCTGCTGTTTCGATGCATTCCTTCGTTTGTTATTTTCAGTTTGCGCTCGTGGAGCCTTTCCCATCCGCGACAGCACTTACGTGGTCAATTGCGTGCGTACGCCAAGAAGTTTCGCGTTCCTTCAATGTGGATTCGTGATGCGCGAGAAGTTGGCGAAAGCCCAGGACCGCGGTTGCGGCTGCTTTGGCCGACGTCTGCTGCATTGCACTCACAAAGGGTTTGGTGCACGTCAGAAACGGTTTGCAAGACCCAGCAAGGTGGGCAACGATCGCCGGAAACTTGCAGCTTGCGACGCGCGAACATTGCTCGGATGCGAAGGTCAGCACACGAGACCTCTCCTGCCGAGGCGACACAAGCGGACATGACCGGTCGACCGCTCCCCGTCGCATTCTCATATTTGAACAAATCTAAAATGTTACTCTGGATCAAAATACTTGTTTTTCTCAAGTTACAGCATTTCGTGTGTGAAATAAAAATGTTTACTGAATCTTGGTAGTGTTGCAAGCGCGAGAGGCTTGAATTTTTGGCTCGCGGCGGAGAAATGTTACTCTAATACCCTCTTGCGTAGCGTGCGCTGACGTAAGCGCTAAATTAAGCGCTAGTGTGCGCTATAATTGCATACGTTATTCTAAAACTCTGTAATAAAACAAGCAAATAAAAAATATCCACATCGAACAACGTGTCGAATCGCCACGATCACCTTTGTTCCAGCTCTTTGTTTTGAATTACCTATCGGACTCTTTCCCATTCCTTAAAATCAAAGTTTAGAATAGACGCTAATAAAAAAATAAAAAAAAAAAACTTAAATTCCTATAACATTTTGGTAAAATTGTAGATAAATTGATAAAAAAAAAAAGAGGAATGCCGTTCCTCCTTCCCTTCCCTCGCATACCAAGTTCCACCGACGCAAAGTGGAACACGGGCGTTCCTCTGTTCCTCCTAAAAGAAAGGCGCTCCCGGAATAATGAACAATTAAAAACAGCGCGAAGAAGACGAGAGACAAGAGGAGACGTAGACAAACAGAGCGCTGTCTATTTCTGCGTCGTTCTTATTTCTTGAATTTGCAAAACCAACTCGCCCAAATCCTCACCCTATTGCGCTCCAGGAACGCCGTTCCTTGGAACGCCCGTACAGCACTGACTCCGGGTGCCGGCGCAGAATGTAGCTTTACGTGATACTTTTTTAAAGCGTTCTCATTGATCAGGGTCACTTGACGTAAACGGAAGTGATTGGCTCTTCGTTCTTTCCGCAGGAATGTGGATTCCTTACAGAGTTCTGCGAAAGCAGGTCGCAGTGTGCAACCGGCGTTTCCAAGAGGAGTGAAAACAACTGAAACGTCTAGAAATCTGAGGACTGAACTCCTTTTGACCTTTTAGTTTGTTTGCTTAAGCACACGCGATCACAGCTGCGAGTAAGAGGTACAAACTTCAGGAGAAGAGGCGCGATTCATTGTAACGGCATTAAGTTCACTGCCGCTAATTTACGTAACTCAAACAAGACGCATCGTTTTAAAACTTGCTCTCGTATTAGAAATGCACCACAAAACGGTATTGTCCACATTTTACTAGCTGCGCGATGCATAATGGGCAAAAAAAAAATGATTGCACAAGAGTGTAAGGTAAGGAGCCAGAAATTCAATTTTCACTGCAAAATGTTGACGAGAGCAGTCTGTTTTGTTTCACCTCGCATTCTGGAAACTTCCTGCTTTTTTACTGGGACGAACATTGACTGAACGAGCCGGTGAAAGGGCACCTGACAGCTTGTTTTGGAGATGAACCAGAAGAGCGACAGCCGAAAGCCCTCCGGCAGCACAGTGTGTCAGGGCACACGTGACTGTTCGTTTCGCTCGTGAGTCGTGCAGGAGGGAAGCCGACTCAGGTTCTTTCTACTTCTTTACGCAAACTTTAACGTACTGAAATTACCGAAACGAAAACGAATTGTTGTTTCGGGTTCTATGAACATTCCGGATTTACAAGGCCATGTACTGCAGAATAAATAGTTCAAAATTACTTCATGGTCTCTTCAATTTTTAAAAAATATTTTAGTATGAATTGCACGTGTGTCTGCATTCGTTTAATCACTACTGCACTATGCAGGTTAAACATCCTATAGGCTGTATCGACGAAATTGCCCGTGCCGTCTACAGCGAAGGCAGAATAAGCCTCCACATTTCAAACCAGTAGAACTTTTCACTATACAAACGTCCGTGCAATAATTCCACTGAAGACAACTCCAGCCGTTATGTAATGACCGGGTGTTTTCATTGTAAAGAGATTTAAAAAAAGAAAAAGACTTTCAGCCTTTTCACTCGGGTGAAGAAGGAAGACCAGCGAAGCTGTACGCTCGTCCCGTGTGTTTCTTCTTCGTCCTCGTCTGTTTTGCACGCTGTTTCCCTTCGATGAATTCCAACCAACTCGCCTAACTATCCATTCTTCAATGAAAGCTGGAAAAGTTGCCGCCATCTATGTGCAACGGCGGCAACCAGACTGCTTGTCTGGTTACCGCCGTCGCTCATAGATGGCGGTAGCTGTCCAGAGTTTTGGGTAGTTTTGTGTCGACATTTGTTTGGTACCGAACACAAAACTGGGGAAACTAGCCCTTAACAGCTCCGCTGTACAAAACAGGAGGCTTTCAGAATTGTTTAGACGACTGCCCTATCTATAGAACAAGCAAGTTTCGTGATAGACCTAGACTCAAGCTAATCAAAATATTCGGATTCTTCAATCCTCCAGCAACAGTGAGCGCGATCGAGGCAGCCCGTGTTTTCAGCGTGACCACACTTTAGACTACAAGGTTGGTCAAAGCACTTACCGAAGCTGCAAGGTCATGCTTTTGCTTTTGCTCTGGTCATAATTAGCATCCAAGAACTCGTTTTCTTATATCATAATTCAGCTCGATGTGTTTTTCACGGAAGCTTACTGTACAACGGATATTGCTCCTCCTATTCCATTTCCAAAGCCATGAAATTCCCTTCAGAGAGCATCCAGCAAGCACAGCTCGGATTATATGCTCTTCAGATGTTCATCGTAAAATGCCGAGGCAAGTCCAGTGCCTGAAGATTCTGCCTGGAAAACTCGAGAGAACGTCGCTCGGTCGGGCAGTGAGAGTTGTAATGTGCCAAGATTTGAGAGTGTTTCCAACTGCTCGATCTGGGTCATGTGGCTTAGGGGCGGCGTTTCTAGTACGACGTGAGGGGCTCTGACGAAAGTGTCGATTCCTTGCAAGTGTCTCCGCCCTTCCTACCGCTCTTCTCCTCTCCACGTGACAACGCACGGATGCGCACATACACACCAGGCCTGCTTAGGTGGCATTCGCCTTGAAATTCTCCAAACTCTCTCCATGGCTTCGGTTGCTCCCTCGCTTAGATCTAGGCTTTCTAGAGGTTTGGCTTGACACGTGGCACCATCTGGCGAGAACGTTTCGAAAAACCCTCTCAGTGGGACCTTGCTTTTTTTCGTTTGGTTAAAGGCGCATTCACACTGTGGAAAAACGCGCGTCGTGGGGTGAGTTTTCTTCTTCTTTTTTTGCTTGTTTTTGTGTTGAAAAAAGTCGCGCACCGAAGAGAACGAAGCAGAGAGACGACCGTTTCTGGACCCAACTTTCCCCTCGACTCCCGTGCTTGAGCCATCAGCGAGCGACCGGAAGTGACGTGTCGTCCTTTTCTGGTTTGTACTAGAACATTATATAGTTCCTACGGAGCAGAGTAGCACAATCCTTTGATCCGCGTGTTTTGCCGACAACATGGCCGACAGAGCAGCTCGACGCGAGTCACGTGGTACTCAGAGTTCCAGTAGGCGGCCTGCCATATGGGAGAACACATGGAGATCGACGCAACACGCCTGATGAAAAAATAAACTCCGAGTTCACAGGTTTCGAAACTAGTCTGTCGTGAAGTTGGCAAGGCACTAAACACTTTATCAAAGTTTTCATACTATCGGATATGTGTGAAAATTTTGAGAAGGCAATTTCCAAGGCAATGGTGTTTGAAGCAGACGATTTTTACACGCAGCGGAGATGGGCTTTTTAGGTTAGCTGGAGCGGGTCACGTGAACGGTGTGATGTAGCCGTGACGTTTCCGCGTCGTCTGCTGCATGATGCCGCTCAGGCAACTAAAAAAAAAAAACAAAAAAAAAACAGTTACGCCCTTATTGGCACACAACTTAGCGCAAATTATTCTAAAATGTTCCATTATTATGTCAAAAACCGTAGTCGTTCCGTACATCCCCACAATATTGAAGAAACAACAATTTTCTCACGTTCCCCATGCATTTCTGACCGGAGTTGGAACCTCCGGGCGTTCGCCGATAGCCGCCGAGAGATGGCGTTCTAGATTGCGCTACTCTGCCCCGAAGGAGCTATAGACCTTTTCATCCTCCACCGCATGGGCGCTGCCATCTTGGAATCACGTGATGTGGCCGCCATTAGGTTGCTTCAACTTGTTGCTCCGCTCTCCCGTCCGCGCCTTGGCGGATGCGTTGAATTCGTGTTTTTCGTCGTGTTTCACCACGTCTCTTGCCTTACTCCGTAAAGTGTCGTCCGATACTTATACTTACCATGCAATTGCGTTACATCATTATGCGCACAACTTCTGTAGTTGATTTTGTAATACGTTTTGAATATTTTTTTTACCGTCGGCGTGCGGGATACGTGTGAAAAGGTTTTATAGGAACAGGAATCAGCGTTAGCACTTGCGCACATCGAATACATATATGACTTGAAGAGAGCCTGGAGGGTTCAAATACCAATAACTTATGAGAACTGAGGTTTGGTTACTAATAAGGATGGGACATTTGCAATAGGAAGCCCAATGTTATCTTATGTATGAGTGCGCATTGGTGTCAACGAAGAAAACAAAAACACTCCGCGTAATTAGCCACGCGTTTTTTCTGAAAACATGGTGTTTTCTAGTTCCAACAGATCAAAAACAGTTTCTTTTGATTACACTATGGAACTAGTGGACAAGGCGCGGGAACAAACATTTAGTTTGAATTATTTTTTATGCTAGAAATAATGGTACCTTAACATTAGGCAACTTGTTTGTTCGCAATATCACACCTATATCTGTTTTACGTTCTTAATCGCGTGTGCGATATAAGCATTCGCTTTATCGGTTTATTTATGAGCTTTACGGAATTGTATATCGTGCTTGGCCCCATGTCCATAGTCTTTCAGTTGCTTAAGTCATTTTTTAATATAACCATGCAGTTTAAATTAATTTATTTCAACACAAATATTTGAACTCCCCGCTTAAGAAACTGCCACAGACAGCTTGATAGTGCCTATGATTCATAAAATGTGACGCCGAAAAGAATCGTTTTGCATGAAAATCACCCGAGTGCAGCCGGTTGTCGACGACAAATAGGGAGTTACTTTCAGTAGATGGCGACGTCAAAATGTGCAAAGCGCATCGTTTCAAATCAGTGAACAGCTTTCTACACAGGTCCATTGGGTGGCGCCTGGCGTTCGACTTCAGCCAAACTTATCGCAGATCATTTCTTTTGCGCTCTTCAATTTTATTCGGCAAATTTTATGGAAGATGGATATCAGACTTTATTTGAAGTCTGGCATTCACTTACCTTACCATTCTCATACCTTGAGAACGTTGTAAGCAAATGTCCACATAACAAAACGTTTATTTCATAAGGCCAATATTTTGAAATGCTGTAAATGAGTACTTTAGTTAAAGAAATTTTCTAGTCAGCCTAGGCTGGTCTATCAAAATATTTCTCGAGCTCTCAATTTCTTTAAATAAAACAGGCTGAGACAATATCACTTTTTTATATTGTCTACGTGATTATATTAAACTTTTCTAGTCATTATAAAAGACGTTTCCAGTCTCGAAGTTAGAAAAGGTTGGTGTACGCAAACCAAACATCGAACAGTAAACTTGTCAGTTCATCTGTTCTTGGTGATTCAGCAGATTGTTAATCATGTTGTCGACTTGATTTTTCACTAAGCACTCATGCAATATAGTCTGTTGCAATATAAGATGATCAGTTCGATATCTGTCTTGAGCGCGAGCTAGCTACTTCCGTACCGCTCCGTGCACGCACAGCCAAAGCACGGCTGCGGGCAACGAGCGCACGCTTCAGGCGAAGCTTGTCCTGCTCTTTATTTTTTTATTTTTTTTTGTCTACTTAAATTTTTTTTTAGAGGATTACCATTGTCCGCGGGTACGGCCGTGGACAATAGTAATCTTCCCTGTGCATCAGCGCAGTTGTTTCACCGCCGAACCTGACCGAAATTAATGATGGACGGAATCAGACGCATATAGTGTTAGTAAAAAAAAAAACGCAATTTAGGCTCGAAACCCCTTCGTGGTTTGCCAAGTGGCTCAATACTATTGTTTCATTCGCTCTGTGCTACTAGAAAGAAATTCATATCGCAAAACTAATCGAAAGTGGCATGAAACAGCATCACAGTCGCGTGTACGTTTAAACCGAAACCGACCAAATTGAAGCAACCTAATGGCGCCGAGTGTGTCAGCGCCCTCTACCCGCCGGTCAGGCAACTACTGAAATGAAAAGGTCTATACACCAACTCATGTTTACAAACAAACCGGAGCGCCCCTAGCGGACGTCACCGGCGCCGCGCATGCGCCGTGGATGGTGGGCAAGAAGCCCGCCGTCGCCCATAAACAAACCATTGAATTGCGTTGTTGTCGGCGTCGTTGGGAGTCCCCGTGCTCTTTTTCGCGTTGGAATTGTTGATTCTACGTCCTCCTAACAATGTCTGACTACTTGAGCGGCTTCAGCAAAACTATCGAGGCAAAACTTTGCGTGAATAATGTGACTTGCGGCGATTCATTTCACGT
Source organism: Ixodes scapularis (assembly GCF_016920785.2). NCBI lineage: Eukaryota > Metazoa > Arthropoda > Arachnida > Ixodida > Ixodidae > Ixodes > Ixodes scapularis. The sequence continues at coordinate 79,917,622 of NW_024609884.1, forward strand.
GGACGCCGCAGAATGGGCGCTAAAGCCTGACTCCCACGTCGAGATTCTGCTCGCTATTTTCAGTCGCGACGTCGCTCGGACTGCAAAAGCTTGGACCGTAGCTGAGATGGTGGACATCGATACTGAAAACCTCAAGTAGAATCGGGCATTACAAGTCGGTGATGGTCACTGGTAACAATGATCAACAACTTCTTGTATCTGTTTACACTTAGCCGACTTACCCCAACCAACCTTCAAAAGTGTTTTGAGGCCTGCACTTAGTTCTTATCGCAATTTCCGGGTCAATGTTTGGTTTACGAGCCGCTGTCGTTTGAACGAACTGACGACAAAAAGCAGCCAAGTTTGAAAGAGCAGACGACAGTTGGAACGCACGCGCAATGGAGTACGGGCAAGAAGCACCGCGTCCCGCGTCAACAAACCATTCGAATGTCACGTTGTCGGCGTCTGTGTGAGTCTGCATACTCTTTTTCGCGTTGGAGTTGTCGATTCTACGTCCTCATCGCAATGTCTTACCACTTTAATCGCCTGAGCGAAATCATCAAGGCTCGTTACGCTGCTAAACTTTGCATAAACAATTTGACGTGCGGCGATGTATTTGCATGACCGCCGCAGAATGGACGTACAAAACCATGATGAGACTCTTCTAGCTATTTTCGGTCGCGACGACCCTCGTGCTGCAAAAGTGTAGAAGGTAGCGGCGATGATCGACGTCGATACTGAAAATCGGAAGCGGGAACAGACAAAGCGTAACAAGTAATGGCCACCGGTACCAATGATCAACATCTTGTATCTACTGCTTACACCGAGCCTACTTAAGTCTTTTGAGGCCTGCAATTACTTCTTATTGCAATCACCGGGTCAAAGTTTGGTCTACGGGCCGCTTTTGTTTGAACGAGCAGACGACAAAAAGCAGACAACTTTGAAAGAGCAGACGAAAGTTCGAACGATCAGGCGGCCGTGTGAATTTGAAGACGCACTGAATCTGTGGGTGGTCCGGACAACTTGGGGGTTTTCTCTCGGTCATGTTGGAACAAAGCAAATACATCTGGCGACTACAAATTGTGGCCCGCACTCGCAATCGTAGTTCGACAGCGTCAGGTTTGCCCTTTTCACGGCTGCTATCGACGTTCTCGGACGAACGGAGGGGGCAAAAACACATGAAAACTGATCTTCAAACCTTCCCAGACTCTCTTTGTAAAGCCCCCATCGCAGCATTTTGACGAGAAGGCAGGTTTTTTGTCTCGTTTCTTCCAAAGGAACACAGGAATGCATGTCTGGCACGGCGACTTCTGCCCACCGCCCCAGACCGGAAGTGCGTCCGGCGCGCCACCACCGCGGCGTGACGTAGGACAGTTGAGTTGCTCTGGCTTGAACATGTTTTCGCTGTTTTTATTTTAATGAGAAAGCATTAACTGTCTCATGGAGGGAGCCGACATCATCAGCTTTGAAACCAAACACAGTGGCACCTTAATGAAACCACGCGCAAAGCTAGCCAATGGCACCGTTTACACTTCGGTCCTATTGGCTGGCGCGCGTCGATGGGGCTCCAATCGGCCGCGGCATGTCAGTTTGTGTGGTGTCATCCTGACTGTGTTATCACACTGTTGCGTTATCCCTGATTACCGCGTTCGCTCGCCTCTTATCGGTTGTACGGCGCGTGGCAATATTCGCGACTCCAGCAAAACGGACACCGCCAAGCGGGAAAACCGGGAACCAGCTGGAACAGGTCGCTTTGCGCCTCTCCGCGTCTCTGGCGGCTTTCGTGAACAATGTAATTTGACGAAGGTCTGAATATTTCATAAGTTTGCCAGAGTGTTCATTAGTGTGGTGAAGCCTCAGTATAGATTGGTTCTTTCCATCACGTGTTTGAAAGCCCGTTTACTCCACGACACACGGTCGCGTGCTTTCGATTTCTTGGATGGGGACGAATCACGGAAAGACGTTTTGATTTCTTGTCCGTCTCGAATCCCATTCAAAGTGATGACTACTTGGTAACTGATAAGTGCTTTCTTTATAAGGATGTAGAGCAGTGGACTGAAGTCAAGATACGATGTGTTTCACTGGAAGGAACACCAATGTTGCAGTCACGTGAACGGGAAGGTTCGATAGCTGCTTTTCTTGAGTTTGGTTGTGTTCGATTAGCTTCAAGTTTGAGTCACCCACGCCGGTCGGTGCGTTGGCTATTTATCTTGGCTGCTTTTCGCCGAAAAAGCCTCTGGACCACACCGAAGGATTTCGGTTGATGTTGCAATTACTTGATTCCGGAAAACCTGCTCTCTGCATACGATTAATGATGGATATTGTCTGGTTTCAAAAGGTGGGGGACGCGTCTCGCAAAGTTAGAAGCTGTCACGACATTATGATCTATCGCGCCTCCAATATTTATATTACCGTATACCCCCTTCGATGCCACCAGCAATATGCGTTACATTGCTCAGGTTGCCCGGCCACAAAAATAGTAATTTTCTCCGTTCAAAGTTCGAAGTCAAGTTCAATGCAGAGCGGTTCTGCGTGAATCTCCGATAAAGACTCTCTTCAGTTTGTCCGCATTCGATTCCGTGCTGCCAGATAGAACCATTTGGCTGAGTTTAAGTAATATCTCTCTATCAAATATACTTTTATTCAGCAGTTCACCTAAGAGCTAGTCAACTAAGCTCATAATTCGACCCGAAGAATATACTAATATCGCTTTAGTGGGACGTAGTACGTAATAATAATAATGTTTAATAACTAATTTTTAGAGTCAGGATCAAGTTCCAGGTCTTGTCAAAGCCTCAAGGGCTTGTGGGACTAGACCCAGCAGTTGCAGCAAGCTTATTGAAAATGTTCACACTGTCACGTACACACACTCACACACACACACGCACAAACACGAATCACACACCGATGACATCTTCTGCTCAAGGCGACACTTCACATTTTTGTCGGTCTTGAAAAAGAGCAGGAAAACACGTAGTCCCATCAGAAAAGAAACGCACACATACGCACATGCAGTAGCCCGAGAATAAAATGAAGACCGTAGTCGTATCGGAAGCAGGAGCGAACTGCCAAGGCCGACTTACTTCCTCAAAAAAAAAAAAAAAGGACGCGCGCGTCTTTTTTAAAAAAGAAAAGAATGAAAGATATGCGCCACAGTTACTCTTAAAAATTACTTACACGATTACTTTCATAAAAAAAAAAGTTTTTCATGTTCTCTTTTTTTATATTTTCATCAAGAAAAAAATAAAAAATATTCCTAGTAAGGTACAAAATATTTGTACCAATCACGTTTCCAATGATAGCTCGAAACGTGTAAACAAAAAAAGTGAACTGAAAAGATTACCTTCTAAAACTAAGGTAGAAAAAAAGAAGATGGATGTCACTGTTTCAGCACATCCGAGAACATGCTTCTCAGACGTTTTTTCAACGTTTTGTTTGAGTTAATGGAAAGCAGTGATTCTGGAAGACCATTAAAAATTTTCGGGACATGAAATGTGCGCAGACTTTCCCCATAGTGAGTTCTCACCCTAGGAGTGACGAAACGTGGAACAGATCTGAGTTCACGAGATGGGGTAGACGCGAGTTTGAAATCACTTTCCCAGAAATGCCGCCAAATGACAGTTTGAAGGAAAAGAGAGTAAAAAGACGGCAACTCAAGTGAAGCGAAGAGGTTAGCATTGGATGAAAAGTCGCTGTTGTATGCGACACTTTTTAGAATTCCTTTTAAAACTCGGTCAATTCTTAAATGCCAGGAAACTGAACAATTGAAAAAGACAGTTATGCCGTATCTTAGTACGCTGTAAGCTAAGGCATATTCGTCAAAATCACTTCTCAATTGCTACTAAAACCGGAATTGAAATTTGAAATACGAGTATCAGCTGCTTAGTGGGGCGCCAGCGGGTTAACATGTTCCTTGGCTCAAGAAGCGCGTGCTTAATTTTTGTAATTTTCTTGCAGCCTGCTGTGTTGTTGACCGAGCAGATGACTGGAACTGTTTCTGAAACGCGGATACGCGCAAAAGCTCAATTTCGCTGACAGATAAGTCGCATGGTCGAGGCACGCGAGTTAACTGAATATTACTCTAGGCGGAACAATTCTGTAGTCCTCGTCGCTTTCCTTAGCTTATCAAAACTGGTTAAGTCTATTACCGTCTCTCCGGAGCCTACAGTTTCGGTTTTCAACGAAATCTCCGAAAGAAAAGTTTGACATGAAAAGAACAAGAAGCACCGGGAAAACAAAACTATGCTCTGCAAGTTTATGCGCACCGGCAACACTTAACCGTCGCAGTTCAATACCTATAAAATAGTGCATTAAACAAAAAATTACACCATCTTCCCGATGGGAACCATGGGGTGATGCGGAGCATCGCGGATCGTTATTAGAGAGTTTTAGGGAACCGGAGCAAAATACGATCGATAAGCGAAAACGATCGATACCTTGGATCGGGCGTGTGGACCGATCGTGTGCCCTGAAACGGCTTTGGGGGAACCGTATTTGCAGACGATAGCAGACGATCGGTACAGGTCGCGCCCCCTGGCAACGGAAACCTGCATCCGCCTCATCGAGAAAAGACAAATTTGCGTGTGTTTGTACAAATCGCAGAAACTCAAGTAAATAAAGATCGCACCCTAAATATATAGAGAACCAAAAATATAATATACCTACTTATAGTTCGTCTCGTTTTTTTACTGAAATGAATGCGCTTCCGTAATACAAAACCTGGCGCACCACGGCGTGTCGCCCCTAGTACAGCGAAGTTCTAAAATGTTCGTCTGCTAAAGAAGCAGACGAGCTTTCCGACAACAATGGCGCTCGATCTTTTTGACCATGACTTGGAGTTGGCTCTATTCAGCTAAAACAATTTAGAAAAAGTGATTTTGTACGACTGTCTGCGCACTAAGTGTGGCGTGAGTCTCTTTTGAACTTCCCGCTTTCTATAAGCGAGGTACGCACGCGCGTGCCGTGGGGCCCGTGACTTGTGCAGGGGCACGAGGGAATAAACGTTCTTTTTGTTTTGCCGTGACACGGAGTCAGTCGCATTTCTTTCGGGTGCCACCGAGCACCGATACACTAAGAGAAGGCGCTTGTTGGCGGCAAGGCATAGGACGTTCAACTTGGCGTAGCGTTTGAGTAAACAAGAAAGTTGTGATACCAGGAATGATGTGCGGATACCACGAATGATGTGCCAGCGTTTTTGTTTTTTTTTTCAGTTTACCAGATTTATATACTTGGGGAATAAAATAATGCCTCGACCGTACATGGTAACTTGTTTTCTAATAAATCATGCGTTCTCAGCGGGCAAGCTTCGGTGTTTTACATCCACCAAATATGATGTTTACACCAACCACGTCCTGATATGCTGAAACGTTGCCGAAAGCAAACTCGATTTGGCACAAGAACACGCTCGCGCGCGCTTATCATCAACATTCGAAGTCGTCTGCTAGCGATCCTGTCTCTTTCCCTCGAGGCCCAATGTAGGATCGAGTATTAAGAAAGCTATGGACAAATAAAACTAGAAATATTAAATCTCGAATAAATACAAAAATAACCAAAATATACTCACTTTCTCAAGTTGATGCGGTCATTGTTCTTGTACAAAGTTAATTCAATTCAATTTTCAATTCAATTTTCAATTTAATTCAATTTTATTTTAAGATCAAGACATACAAAATAAAGAGCTGGCCCACAAAAGCAGCATCCTGCTTGTATGTGGGGCCAGGCGACCAACTACAATACATGTTGTTACAAAAAAAAGAAAACACTCCGCAGCACAAAAAAAAAATGAAAGGAACACAAAATTAGCAGCACAAATAAATACAAAAAGGAACACTTTAGAGCATGAAATATAGGTGTTTATAGCCAAGTCTACTCACGCAACCATGAAATAAAAGTACGAAATATCTCCAACGGTTAGGCTACGATATCTACAGCTCAGATGCTTGACACCAATTCCTTAGTTTCCTTTTTAGTACCATAGTGGATTCTATATTCATAAGGGATTCTGGGAGTTCGTTAAATAAGGAATATTTCTGTTTTTCTTTCCATACAGTGTGTATATTTTTGGAATGCCGTATCTTTCAGTACGTCTCAAATCTCTATTTTTATTTACGAGGAGGTCAATCCGTTTCCTCGGTCCTCGCAACGAGAAGTTCTTTTTCAACGCTGCGTCATTCCAAAGTGCTGGAGCGAAAAAGGAGTAGCGCCTAGCACCTCCCGAAGTAGAAAGATGTTGTCTACCGCTGTAAACCGCTTGCGAGGAGGAGGCGGAGGGACGGAGGTAGATGCGGCGCTCATATTGCTCTCTTACGGTACAGATAGCAGACGATCACGGTCGTACGCCCGCGTACCGATCGTTGCGCCGTGTACGGTACGACCACGAAGAAAATATAAAGGAAAACCTGTAACTTTACTGCTATGCACTTATTAAAACTATCACCAAATATTCAAAGGGCTCGTTTTATAGGATATATGTGATTAGCATTTGTACAGAAATTTTTAATTCATGCAACATTTTTAAACTAAAAAGTATCCAGAGCCTTGATGCAGAAGGCTGTTGCTCACCCTGTTGCCACTACAGATAATCCTCAGTCATAACAGCAGCTGTTAAAAAACGCGTGATAAGTGCTCAAAATGCACATCCAATGTTTGTATAAAAAGAAAAAAAAACTAAAAAACTTACACAATGTAAAAAAAAAAAAAAAAAAGGCGTCTGGGCGAGCGGCATTCGAACTCTTCACTACCGGTCCTCTACGAGCTCAAAAAACCGGCGCTCCAACCCACTGAGCTACCAAGCAGACAATTTTGGCTGCGCTAAATACCAATTTATTACTATTGAAAAAGTCCTATTGCGTTTTGTTCTTTATTCTTTTTCTTTTTTGCTGACTCAAACTTTATGGACTTGCTGTCACACATAGCGCTCCTGCCAGGCACTGCCACGATTTCTTTTATTCATGTTTGGAGCCACGGCACGCCCTCTCCGCCAGCGAAATAGCCGTTTTGCCAACCAAGCGAGACTGTCCATGTCGGCCATTGGTCGTGCCGGTCGTGCCTTACGGTTCCACCAGCGCATTACGGTAAGATCGCAGAAGACAGGCGCATGCGCAGTTCGTACCGGAGGGCCCATCGTACCGTATCGGATGTGCCAAAACGGTTCCCTAAAACTCTCTATTATCGGTGTTATTAACGGTGTTAGTAACGTTGTTAGTAACGTTGTTAACTTGCGTGTCATTACGTTGTTAACTTGCGTTGGTTACCACACATCGCGTGAACGTTGTTGGAAACTCCGTGATGCTTCGCATCACCCTATGGTTCCCCTCGGGAAGATGGTGTAATTTTTTTGCTTCCATCACACTTCATCGGAAGAACGGAGTGAAGTGGAGTCAACAGCGGTGAACTGAACGCGCGCAGCGCGCTACCGCTGCTTATATTCACACTTGAAGGAGAGGAGACTAGAGGAGGAGAGTTGCGCATGCGCGCGCGGTGTGAGGAGAAGCGAACGCACGCGAAGTGCACGCAGCTGGTAGAGAGAGAGAGAGCGGAGAGAGTAACGCGCAGCTGTTAGAGAGAGGGAAGGAGGAGAGTTGCGCATGCGTAGTGTGAGTGCGGACTACGACGCCGCGGGACATAGACCCGAGCAAGAGATGCTCCGCATCTAAAAAAAAAATCTGTCAAATTGAATGCGATACCCGTTCAGGCGGCCCGGCTATGGTGTACTTAGCCCGGCCGAGCCGACGCGACCTGTTCCCAGCCGCCATGTTTGTTTGGTGGTGGCGCTCCCTATAGGTCGCCGGAGTCGCGAATATAAGGCGCATGGAATAAACCAAGAGGTTCGTTCTGCTTGGAACTATGTTGCTGTCTGTTCCTTCCTTGCGCCGCAAGGCACACGACAGTTTGAACGACCGCTCACCCGATGGCGCTGCGTGTCCGCGAGGCAGCGGCTCCACCGTTCCTAGCCCAAGGTCAGCGCGTTGTACGCCGTAGATTAAAGAAGGGGGCGAAGAGCGGCGTGCGTGCTTTCGCATTCACAACTCATAAGAAGTGCTTAGGTGTACCTCGAGCCTTTTCGATCCACAAGGAAGGCGAAAAGGCAGAAGGGCCGACGGATTCACGCAGTCACTAAACATGACTGGAAGCATTTCAGCGTGGAGAGAAGCAAGCCGATTGGAACATCTGACTGTGAGCAGTGTTTTATGTACGTGTACGACTCCGTGAAACTACTCTTGATCTATAGTAACCCCTAGACGTAGGAAAAAGTAAAAAAAAACGGACAGAAAAACGAAGTTTCTATCGAAATTTTTTTTTTTTACGTCTTGGGGTTACTAGGGATGTCATTCACCAGCTCGCCCGCGTTTTTTTACCTTTCGGCTCTTCGTCGTGTGCGCGAAAGCCGCCACCGAAGTTCACAGTGTGTTCCGAGCCCGACCTCCGACTGTACGGGAGCGATCACTCCCAATGTGTTTTGTGTATTCTTTGTGTGCACGCCACCACTACGAAATACAACAGTTCTCCTTCAAAAACACTACCGCACAAGCTGCGTGCATTGCTATCAAAGGTACGCACGTGTGGGCGTAGCACCGTGCAAAGCTTTGCTTGCACAAAAACGCGGCAAAAAAGCACCTTCTCAAGCTGCTCGCTCGAGACAGTGCCTTTCGCCAATCATGCATACGATCGGAGTGTAAACGTATATGTAATCACCGCCGTTATCCATTCAGGGAAAACGGTTGTCTCCGAGCGCACATGCAATCGCGAAGAGCAAGGCAATAATAAAAAATTCCGTGTTCTCTCGACAAACACGAGGTTCCCGAGAAGACGCCGACGTCGGGTGGGCCTGTGTGAATGCTTCGTCTTTTACGACGCCGGCATCGACGTGGACCGCAACGCGCGTTTTTTACTCAGTATGATGAATGCGCCTTAATGGCATTCAGTCGGTGGGACCTCAAAGATGTAGCCGTGCTGCGGGCAGCGGTGTAGCCAGGGGAGGGAGGGAGGGGGGAGCAGGGGCGCCGACATGCACCCGACTGTTGTGACTCTGTGGCTCCTGGTAAGTGGATATAAACTTACGTGGTGCTGCGATAGAGTAACACATTTAAAATTCAATTGCACGCTGTAAAAAAAAAAAATAATTTCGAGACTTGAATATTACTTGGTACTAAAATAATTATATAAATATGCCATTATATTGATTTAGATGACGAGCCGTCCAACTAAGTCACAGCGGGCTAATCAACGCCAGGAGCTACCACGCCCATTGACTTTATAAGAGACTCCAATATCCTCGACTGAGTTAGTGGTTAGCATGTCACGCTTTGCGGTATGACTGCTAATCCACTCGTCTTCGGTTGTTTGCAGGTAAGCTGCAGAAGCTGTAATGTACACAGTGATTGATTGTGCTTTCTCGTTGTGCCTTGTCCCCCTAAATTGTGTTGTATGACGGTAGAGTGTTTAGGTTCTGAATGACAGATTGAAAAATACAGTCTATATGAATGGGACACGCAAGAATCAACCATTCGAGTTAGCTATAGTATTGACGGTCTTTTTGTTTACTAAAGTAACCGAGTACAAGTATATACGAGTCCACCTCAGGTGCGACCTAAACTGGAGCTTTCATCTTGAGCAAGCATGCTTAATAAATAAAAAAAAACAAAAAGTCGGGGCACTCACATATTCCATAAGGTGAAACACAGCGACCAGCGACAGCTGAGGTGAGACGTCAGAGTCGCCAAGGTGTCATTTCGGTGCAGATGACCTGAATGAACGGTATAGGTGCGAGCGCACACCATTAAAGTCTGCATAGGCGCGTCGTATTGAACTGAGTAACACACCGGACAAAAATGCCATAGATACATGTAACCAATGAGGTTGTATTAAGTAGAGAGAAATTCATGAACCCGTCAAACAATTTTATTGGACACAAACTAGGATTGCCCTCCGGTAATTGAAGAACACTTCGAAAATCGTGTGCCTAGGTTTGAAATCCAGAGAATGACAAAACTGCATGTTTATGCCCTGTCGTTGGTGTGACTGCCTTAACGTCTTATGCAATGTTATTGGACACAAACTAACACCGCCTTGTGGTCACTAAAGAGCACTTCCAAAATCTCTCACTCAAGTGCGTGTAGCTTCACCTAACTTCACGCCCGTGGTTTCGCCGGCTTAAACCTAGCTTTATTGGTTGTATCTCCCGAGAACGTTTCTCGCATAATTAGCGAAGACGCTTTGTTTTTATTGTTTTCATTATCATTTGTCTCATGTTTATAATTAAAAACGAGCGTGTTGGTAAACCGGAAAGAATAAACACGAAAACGGGACGAAAACAGACGCCTACAACTCTTTCAAGAGTTGTATATACGGTCATGCTGTCAAGTGACGTCTGAATGTAACGTGATGTCGCAGTCTTACGTGACGTCATGACATCACGTGACTCACAGTGTTACCTGACGTCATTAAGTCGCGTGGCGTCACTGTGCCACGTGATTTGACATTGCACTGTCACGTCACGGTGTCAGCTGACGCAAGTAACAGGTTACGCGATGCGCGGCCTGACGTCAAGGAAAGTTTTTGGCGGAGTGCCGAAAATGACCCGCCTCGATTTGCAGCGCGGTTACGACGCAAAACCCGAGAAGTGTCCCAATAACTAATATCGCAAAAAAAAAAAAAAATTGTACGCTAAGAATTTCGTTAGAGCACGCGAGTCCAGGCGTGAAATTAGCACCTTTGAATCGGGAGATCGGTGGCCGAGTGGGCTAGCGCGCACCAGCTCGGAGCACATAGAGCGAAAGCTCGAGCTACAGAACCGAGAGATCCTGATTTCAATCCCCACCTCCTGCCCGTTTTGATCTGGACGAGTATCGTACCGGCATGCGGTCGTGCATCACTACTGCATGGTGCACGTTAAAGACTCCAGGCTAGCGGTTGTACCGCACTGCCTACATTGCTCATCTACAGCTGAGACACCAGACGCCCACTGAGGCAGACTAGGTTCTAGGCTGTATAAACGTACGCACAACAATTTGTTTCATAGCGAAGCTGTATTTGACTCGTTGGTCGGATATTTTCGTGTCGGCGTCCTCACGGAAAAAAACAAAACAAAAAAAAAACATTTTTTTTTCAGCGATTGAACCTAAAGGTGCATCCGTTTCAATAAAGAACGCCATACGTTCGAATAAAGAACAAGCACAAAACGAGCATCCGAACCACATAATTGATAATAAGGCGCTCCTGATAACAACGTGAAGCACGTTGCGCTCACCGCATACGTTTCGCGGTGAAGAGGGCTGTTGCGCAAGCTGCCGCAGCGACGGCAGCTTGCAACGTGGGGAGTGAAGTTACTAGCCTTTCATACAGGGTGTTTTACGTAAGAGCGACAAAACCAATTTCTCAAATTGGTGTATTCGAGGTAAAAGGATCATTTTCTCGGGACCGCATTACTCGTGGTGGTGGACGTCACAAAATGCGAGATACTTACTAATTAGTTCGCTAATTAACTAAAAATGACTAGTAAACGTTTTAATTAGTGAAAATAGACATATATTTCCAAATACAAACTTGCCGAGCGTCATCGAAAACCACTAAATCAGTAATGTTAAAAAAAAAAAAAAAAAGACTTTGAGCGCGTGAGAAGCTTAGTGCGCTAAAGTTACCGCGCGTGGAGCAGCTACAAGGCTGGGGCTCTCATACGAGACGAAAAAAAATCACACGGGCGCTTTGCAGCCGTCAGCCTTGTCCCTGCTCCACGAGTGGTAACTTTAGTGCACTATGTATTTGTGAAAATGACTGATTTAGGGTGTTTTGATGACGCTCGGTAAGTTTCTAATTGGAACCATATGTCTGTTATCTCCAATTAAAGGTAATTAGTCATTTTAGTTAATTATCGAACTAATTAGTAAGTATCGCGAATTTTCCGACGTCCGCCGCCACGAGTAATGCGGCTCCGAGAAAACTATCCTTTTACCTCGAATACACAGATTTTTGGAAGTTCGTCACTCCAACGTGAAACACCTTGTATATAAAAAGCTTTGGCACAGTGCATTTACTTTTCTTTCGTCAATCATTTGGTATAATGCAGTAGGCAATCGTTGCCGGTGATACCAGAACTTCGCTGTCCAACCACTTCACAGCGTGGATTGGAGCCCCGACTTTTTTTGGTTTTGCAGCTTTTATATCGTTGATCTTACCAACCAAAGAGTATGCCAGCCCTGCGTGGGAAACTTTCACCGGCATTCAAAATAAATAACTTCGATCCATTTATAAGAGTTATAAATCAACAGAATATGTGACCATACTCAAGGCCCAAGCAAATTTACCCGGTATCAAAACCAGATAGAAAAAGTAGAATTACGCTTTTTTTCATTTTTTTTTTCTTTTCAAAATGCTTCATGATCACTACCAGATAGACGCCTTAAAATATATTGTGGTGTCTGAAACTTCTCCTAAAAAATCACAGCACAACCGCCATGTTGAACCATATTGGTGTTCAACAGGTCATTTTAAACGATAATATTTTTGTCCGGTCAATTCATTTTTGAATAAGCTCCCTTGTTGTGTTGTGAAGTGTGCTGATGCATAGAGTATATTTTGAAAATTAACTTGTAAGCTTGCAATTTATGTTATGTTTTTCTCAGTGTATGAAATATGTACACCAACCCTGCTCTGGACCAGTCTTGGGTAGTAACGCGTTACTAGTAACGCGTTACTGTAACTTCGTTACTTTTTTGGTAACTTGTAACTGTAACGAGTTACTTTTTAAAAATGTAACTTGTAACTGTAGTTCTATTACTTTTTTCTGAAGTAACGACGAAAGTAACGACGTTACTTTTGTCGTTACTTTCCAGTGTTTTATTAATAATATATCACTGAACGAGGGAGCAATTTAGCCATTCCTTGTACTTTCCAAATCGTCTATTCCGACATTTCAAGTGTCAAGTTGGCCTTGCACAAAGTTCTGAATACGTTCTTTCTCGCTAGTCACGACCCGAATATAGCCGCGTGTAGATTTTATGAAAAAATATCTAGTTATCTTTACGCACGCGCTTGTACTTCGTGACTGAACACTTACATATTAGTGTCTTGAAGCACCATCTATGTTGTGGTTTTTCTTTTTTTCTGTGCAAACGCTTTTTAATCGGGTGAACCAACCGTGAAACAACAATACACGTGGGGACACTGCGCATGTCTCGTATTTTGATTAGCGCTACTACTCCGCACTGCGCATGTTTCGTATTTACGTATTCGTATTATTAGTTTCGTACTCTGGCGTGGAAACTTTCAAACACTAACTTCGAGAAGCGACTGCTGCTAAGTTGCAATATGAAGTAAAACGAGTACTTTTTAATTTTATGGAATAAAACGTTGTGAATGGCGTTTTCTAGTTTTTTCTAATTTTTTTGTTATAGAAAAGTGACTGAAAAGTAACGTCGTCACTTTTTAAAAGTAACTGTAACTGTAACGAGTTACTCTTTTGTTGTGGTAACTGTAACGGTAACTTCGCTACTTTTTTGTGAAAGTAACTGTAACTGTAACGAATTACTTTTTAAAAGTAACTTACCCAAGACTGCTCTGGACTCACGGCTGACACAAACAATAAGTAAAATAAATCAATAAATACACGCAACAGTGAGAAAAAGAGGTAAAAGCTCTAAGACAGAAGAAATCAAATTATGAAATAATTATTATACTGAATTAATACAGTATCACAATTTTTTAAAAGAATTTTGCCGGCTTTTTAGAATCAGCGTCTCAGTTAAGACAGTGTGAAAGAAAGCACAGCCGTATCTATCGCACGAGCGGAAAGGTATGTGAAGTCGAATTTCAAGCGCTCGTGCGCCCCAGTCTTGGTAGGCTTTGTTTCACACCATCTAAGCTAAGACGCTGATCCTATGAAACCGGTCTAGGTTAATAATGAGATTGCTCCCATAGACCTTTTTCGCAAGGGCGCCGCCATCTTGAATTGTCGTCACTTCCAGTATGGTCGAAAGTATTGTTTTGCCATCGCCACGCCGATAGAAGGCATTTAGGACATAAACGTAACCGTCACACATTCTCGTTTTGCCTCCCCTCTATTTTTTTACTATTTGCAGGTTGAAACATTTTGATATTTTTTTCGTCGCCCATACTTGGCGGTCCGGGGCGAGAGTAAGCGGAAAAGGTTTATAATGCGTACCTTCTGCGCTGACCCAACGCCCACCACGTCCCATCACCGCAAACGCCAATTGAAGCTTCTCCGCGTGACACTCGTGCGACAGGAGAAGCAAGCAACGCAGGCAGATCAACACGCGCACGGTTCGGGAAGTCATACACGGCTCGGGGCGTTTTGTTAATTTTAAAGCCGCACTCAAACTACATTGTCCAATTAAAAAAAAAAAAACATACCCGCGACTCCCTATTCGGCGGATCTGCGACCTGCGGTGCACTCAGAAAGAAGGGCATATTTCAAGACTCACTTCGTTTTATTTGAGAAAGAACACGGTATGAGAGAACGAATTCACTAGATATGAGCCAGCATAGGCAAGACATCCTGGCATACAATTACCAATCCTTGATACCTCGTAACTTCAATTTGTCTAGAAACTGTCCAAATATGATAACCTTGTTAGTTGCGCTGGCTGGTAGATTTCGACAGAGATGCAGCGCCAAAGTCAACCTGCACTAGAGCCGAATAGCACCAATACCTATCTTGAACCGAGGTCTGGTAAACAAAAAAATCAGTTGAAATATTTTATATATTTTTTGAATATACCTTCGCTTGAAAGTTGTGTCTCGTGGTGTCCCCCGCAGACTAAAGCGTCAGGGAGTACGTTGGTGCTTTATTACATCGACTACACACGTTTGCCAGCAAAGTTCCTGTGCGCCATATAATCTGAGGAATGCTGGCCCCGCGTAACGTTTCCGCCATGCTGGAGTGCGCAGGGACGCGTCATTGGGGTGCGCGATGGCAAGATGGCAGCGTCTGCTGCATCGCCGACGGCCAGCGTTAGCGACACGTACACCGTGTTAGTTTCGCACTACAGAAGTAGGGGCTCCAGGGGCCAGCAAGTAGAAATAACTGCCACTACGCAGTAATGGCGACAGCTGCGAGCTGTGTATAAAAGGTAGTCACGGGGCGCCATATTTGAGCGCTTTATTCACAGTGCATTCGAAAAATGGGGGGGGCGGGGGGGGGGGGGGTATGGTTGACTTGGCAGAGGTCCCCGCATCCTCAGCTTCAGCTCCTACCTATTGTCTGCTAAGAACAGCGATCTTGATGGCGTGGAATGCACGTTGCGGAAGCACTGTCGATTTCTTCGCCAAGCTACGCGATTCCGTCAAGCCCGAGTTGTCTACACATTTGCGCTGTCCTTCCGTGAGTGGCGCTGAGGCGGCAGGCATTCAGCGTCATAACTTCATTGACCTCCCAAATACCAGGTGGTAATGAGAAATTGTTTTACTCATTTTTAAATTAGTTTTTCTTTTTTTTTTTTTGCATTTATGAGCGGAAGACTGGTGTTTCTCAGGTGCTCACACAACGTAGTTTCTGGCTAAACAAAGAAATAGGAGCTAAAAGGCTCGAGGTACACCTAAGCACTTCTTATGAGTTGTGAATGCCAAAGCATGAACGTTGTTCTTCGCGCCGCTGCAGCTTCCAATCCCCTCGGTACCAAGGCCGCTTCTGATCAACTCGGCGCCGCGCAGTGTTGCCAAACCATAAAGGAGAAAAATACCTGAACGGTTCCCCAAAAGTAGCTAAAAGTAGGTAAATCTTCAAGGAGGGAGCTGAAAACAACTACATTTCCCGGGTCCTTTCGAAGCCTATTTTTTAGTTTCCAATGGTCTGATAAAGTTAACCCAACCGAATTTAATAATAATAATAATAATAATAATAACTTTATTTCCATCAAATGATGGGGGGCCCAAAGGAAAAAAGCTGCAGTAGGCAGCTTGACTGGTCCTCGGGCCCCTTACATTCGTCAGCAGCAAGCAGGCGGAAAAAAAAATACAAAAAAGGCAAAGTATATAGTGAAACCGTTGCACATCTCCGGTTGACATTTCTACAAACCAAGGTTCACCCAAGTACAAAACATAGAATGATCACGTACAAAAATATAAGCGCAGGTCTTGGAAGGTTAAACTATCAAAGTCAATATCATCAATGCTAAAACTATTTAGTAAATGTGGAAGTGTGAAATTTAACATTTGATAGCCATAATTTGTTCGTTGCGTGACCATCCTCCATTTCTCTGCGTTGCGGGTGGAATAATGTGGGCAAGTTTCCCTTAACGACGCAAGTCTTTCCAGAAAACACAATCCCCTTTTCTTTTCACTTTTAAAACTTGTAGCGAGTCTGTACTGATATAATTTAAAAATGTTAATTATTTTACAAGTCTTAAATAAATCGGCAGAATGAAAGTCATATGGCACATTACATATTCCTCTCAATATTTTTTTCTGGAGCAAAAACAGTTTTTCTATATTAGTCATTGTGGATGTGCCCCAAACTAGAAGACAATACGTTAAATGGGAATAAAATAGTGATTTATAGAGCAACAATTTAACGTTCGTTGGTAAAACAGATCGGTAGCGATTTACGATTCCAACTACCCGAGCAAGCTTTGGAACAATATAGTTTATATGGTTATCCCAGCTCATTGTCTCACTAAAAAACACTCCGAGTGTTTTGAAACAACTAACGATTTCGATGGGAGACGAGTCAAAGCGGAGAACCTTCGATATAACCAGAGACTTATTTTTTGGTCGAAATATGACGGCTTTAGTCTTATTAATATTAATTTTCAGTGAGTTGCTATCCCCCCAGCCTTTTATATTTAATAGAGTAAAGTTCGCCATATCAATTAATTCGTCACAGGTTTCGCCAGAAAAAAAAATGGTTGTGTCATCAGCATAAATTAGAAATTTCGCCTTAGTATTTACGTTGATTATATCATTAATGTATAAATTAAAAAGAAATGGTCCAATATGCTTCCTTGTGGAACGCCTGACGTAATAGATCTTACAGTGGAAGAATGACCGTTTATGTTAACATATTGCTGACGATGTCGCAAGTACGATTTTAAAAGCTGTAGGGCATGTCCACGAATGCCATAAATTTCAAGCTTTTTGAATAATACTTCGTGACTAAGACAGTCAAAGGCTTTTGTGAAATCTGGGAACACTCCTAAAACTAATTTTTTACTTTCAAAATTTTCTAAAATAAATTCTTTTTGATTAAGTAAAGCTGTCTCTGTTGAACAGTTTTTTCTGAAACCTAATTGCGAGGAAGTTATGAGGTCACATTTATTCGAGAAATCCACTAAACGGTGATAGAGTACCTTTTCCAAAACCTTCGAAAATACGGGCAATATAGAAATAGGTCTATAGTTGCCTAAGTCATTTTTATCACCTTTTTTATGCAGTACAGACACCTTCGCTACTTGCATTCTTCTGGGAAACACAGAAGACTCCAGAGAAAGATTAAAAATGTAAATTAACACGGGAGCAATTAGGTCGGCAACATACTTAATTGGGCGAATTTGCATTCCATCAGGGTCGCAGCTACCGCTATTTTTTAAGTGCATAATCACATTAGTTATTTCTGAACTAGCAATAGGCTCTAAAAATATAGATCTACAGTTTCTTTGACAAATATATTTACACGAGTCATTAGTGTCGGCAATACTAGATATATTTACAAAATATTCATTAAACACATTTGCCAAATCCTGGCCAGTTAAACTTACACCTTTGTACTGCAATGTTTCAATAAAGTTTGGTACAGGAAACCCCTTAACCATCGAACCAAGATGCTTCCATATTACGTCAGTGCGACCATTTGCCGACGAGAAAAGGGAAGAATCATAACATTTTTTGGCATTCCTTAGCTCCTTAGTTAAGCCGTTTCGATAAGACTTAAATTCCTTAAGAGCATCTGGGTTGCGTGTCTTAACGAACCGCTTGTATAGTATATCTTTCTTACGAATTTTTTTTATCAATGTGGGCGTTACCCACGGTTTACGAATCTTTTTTGATATTTTTACGGATTTATATGGAAAGTGAAGTTTATACAGCTTTAGAAATTGTTCTAAAAATAAGTTATAGGCATAATCAACCGTTTCTTGCGTAAGCACCGTATTCCAATCTACAGCTGCGATGTCTCGTCTGAAAGCATCGAGGCTATTTTTATCAATACTTTGGAAAATCGGAGGTTCGCATTTCGTTAGCTTTCGAGATATATTAAGCTCAACACACAAGAAAATGGGAAGATGGTCACTCAAGTCACAACTTATAACTCCACTGTTCAGTCGATCTGTATGAAAATTGGTTATAAACAAATCTAAAATGGTTTTAGACTGTAAGGTAACTCTTGTAGGATCGACTATCGTGTTGACACATCCATACATGCTAAGTACGTTCTCCATTTCCCTTTTAGAAACACTGTCAGAAGACATATCAATATTAAAATCACCCCCACAAATGACGTTATATTGACTTTCATTTGTGATCATCAAAAAAGACTCAAGAAATACAAAAAAAGATGACATACTACCGTCCGGTGGGCGATAAAAAACCGCGAAAATATTTTGATTATTACGTAAGC
Source organism: Ixodes scapularis (assembly GCF_016920785.2). Classification (NCBI taxonomy): domain Eukaryota; kingdom Metazoa; phylum Arthropoda; class Arachnida; order Ixodida; family Ixodidae; genus Ixodes; species Ixodes scapularis. The sequence continues at coordinate 79,936,166 of NW_024609884.1, forward strand.
ACAATGCTTCCACATCTTTTGTGATAAGAGAATAATCACTTAGTGGTTCACATTCAATACCCTTTCTAATCAAGATGGCCAATCCTCCGCCTCGCTTTAAAGTACGATTTAAAACATGCGTATCATGGGATGGTAAACTAAAAATATCCGAGTCATTTTTATACCAGGTCTCGGTAAGCATAACGATATCAAAAAGAACACCGAACTGATCAAAAAGCAATTCAAGGTCTGTTTTTTTTGTTAACTGCGGACTGCGCGTTTAAATGAAAACACTTTAAATGTGAACTACATTTTTTCTCGAGGAGAGCCGTTACTTCAACAGGAAGTAGTGGCTGAAAAGAAGTACTCTCTGTCATTGGAAAAGCCATTTTGAGTTTATTTGTGAAAAAAATAATCTAAGCAAAATATGCAACTACGACGGAATGTTTTGCAAATCTTCATCACTCCTGACCACAAAGGCATTGTCACCATCTCTGCGCCTAACAAAGATTTCACCATTTTTGTGCCACACATACAAGAAACCTTTTCCTTTTGCCCAGTCCTTAGCCTTGACAAGCAGTTCTCGATTTTGTTTTGTCAGGTTCTCGTTGATGTACACTTTCTTTCCACTTGCTCTTAGCCTTTTTTTACGGTCCAACCACGCGTCCCTTGTTGTCTGAGAGGCAAACCTGACAATAATACCTGGAATCTTGTCGGGCTTTGACGGCAGTCGGTGGATTGCTGTGATGTCAGTTCCAGTCAGCTCGGGTATTTCTAGCGCTGGCGCGACCTCATTCACTTTGCTCATTAGATCTTCGTCTTTAGTTTTTGGAATACCGTGGAATTCCAAATTAAGCTTCCGACTTCTCCATTCAAGGTCATGGAGCTCCAACTTTAACTGGCTGAGTTCCCTCGTTTCGTCTCGCTTCTCGATTTCTTCAACTCTAGATTTGAGAATTTTAATTTCTTTCTTATGTTCCGTGACGGTTTTCAGAATCTCATCGTATTGTGCCGACATCATGTTGACCGACGCTTCAATGTTTCCAACTGTGTCCTTCAGATCTAGTAGGTTATCTAGTTTTGAGTTCATGGACGCCAACATTGTCCATATGGCGTCATCGGGTGTTTGCTTATTGGACGCACCGCCTTTCAGTTTCGAAGCTCGGCAGGTGGGGCACTTCCAAGCTTTGCGATATGACTCGCCTTTTGTTCTCAGTGTCGCTTCAGAGATTCCCGAACAACTTCCGGGGTGATACGAATATCCGCAATCATTACATGAAATCGATTGCTCATCGGAGATCTCTTCTTGTCATTTAAAACATATCAGCTCAGTCATTTAAAAAAAAAAGTGACAATTGCCTAAAAACCGGCACGACACCACAGGCAGCAGCAGCGACAGAGCAAAATAATGTCGTAAGCGAGAATGAAATCAAGCCAAGGTCATCCACTGCACATTTCTGGGGCACTTTATGAAAAATATTTTACTGAAGTGGGGCAGTTGTGAATAAAAACTTATTTTATTAAAAAAAAATAGTAATAACGCGCCGTGGTTGCTGCAGGCAGTGGATTACCCTACCCGGTTTATTCGGGCAAGGCCGGTGTGTGTGTGTAGCCGTTGTATGAAGATATAAGGGGGAAAAGTGAGAGCCAATCATGTACGCCCCACAGGGCACGGCACGGGCGGCGTTGTTGCAGACGACATCGCGAGCAGAGATGAGGCCAGTAGAGAGAGCAGCTACACCACACCAGCTGAATCAACTGAGCCTTCCACCTCCTTTGACACTCGCCCGGTCAGTGAATAATTTATCGAAGCCCTATTCCTTTTGCGGATAGCGGCTGCTCTTTGAACTACTATTGCGAAGAGAAGCCCCAGCGGGTAAAAGGTTTGGCGCCCAGATCATCTAGTGGAAGAAGTTTGGAAAAGAAAATAGGACCGAGTTTAGTTCGAACCCTGAAGTTCTGGAAGGTTTCCAACTGCGGCGACACCACGTTGCCAACCTCGAACAAAATTCGTTAGATAAAAACTAAAATCCCTGAAAACATCTATATTTGGAGTTGGATTCAATAAAAAGAACCAACTTAGCTACCAGTAGCTGAAGGAAGTTTTGAATAGCTGGGTTACCCCAAAAGTAGCTAAATCTAGCCACAAAATAGCTAAATTGGCAACACTAGGCGCCGCCGCGGCCGCATGTGATTTTCTCTGCGCCTTGGCCGTTTCTGCTCTGGCGCGGGGGACTGCCGCGCGTCGGCTTCATATCAATAGACAGTTTTAGTATAGCGTTGCTGGATCTTACGTACGCAATACGCAATAGTATAGCGTACGCTGAAAATGACCTGCTCGGACCGAATTTAGTTGTGTGTTACGTTTCCGAGTGAACACCGCGCATGATCTTGGTTAAATTTGCTAGAGCCGTAGAATTCCGCGTGCTTATAGCGCAACCATGCTCCTGGAAATGAATATCGCAAATGAAAACGTGTCCTATCATTTTATTTCAAATTAAACCAAGCCACAGCTGCCTCGTCAAGCGCGCTTTTCTGCGGGGTACAGAGGCTACGAGTGCGAGTGCATAGCCAAATTCGATCACGGAGCCTCCGTCACACGTCCCGTGGAAACGGCACCTTTTATCAATGCTATCGCAGAATGAAATTCATGAACCTGATGTCCAGTGCATAGCGAGAACTTCGGCGATTTCTTTTAGAGTCGTTCGCACGTCGGCGATGAACTGTGGGAATAGGCTTAGCGTTGAGCAGATCGCAGCGTCGACGCACATTCCGAGCGGCGAACATTTTCACTGTGCACTCCTTCAGCTGCACGGCGATCTGATTCGACCGCGGTAGGTCCCAGGAAGAATCGCCGGGCTGAACACCACGCCAATTTCACGTGACACAGAACTTCGAAAATACCACGTCGCCCTTGCTGCGCCAGTCGAGGCAACCGCGAGCTTGAAACTGGCGCTCTCGTTGGGTCCGAGATCTCTCGAGAGCGTCCCGCAAGGCCCGCTAGCCAGCAACGCAAAATCCCCAGCGTTGCGTGCGTACGCAATACGCTCTTTTAGGTTGAATCGCGGCGGCGTTCAGCGCAAAGAACGACGATATCCGTAGCGTCCCTTCGTCCTCGATAAGCCTTACTGAGCTCGATCCACTTAATTCGGAGCCGCCATATTGCTACGCAGACGAGGGAGTAACTTTGCTCTTCCGTTCGCAGGGATGAACGTTGCTCCGTTTCTAAAGAAACACAGGGGAAAAGAATATCCCTACCTTTATGGAGGAATGTATAGACCATTTCTTTAAAAAGTGTACTTACTCGTTGAAAACATGTTGAAATTCCTTCACGAAAGTGTGAGATACAAACGTCACAGCGCGAGAACAAGAGCTCCTGGTCGTGATCGTTGATAATTGGAGCTTGAAAACTACCACTGAGGCAACGTAAAATTGTTTTAAAGCCCTAGTAATTTTCGGTGAATGAAGCAATCAGAAAGCAGGCAGTAATGACAAGTGGACATCGTTGAAACATATTTATTATACCGATCGCTGTGGCGGCCGAACTGTCAGTTGCACTTTTTTTTAGCTAATTTATGACAAAACTTTTGTTACGCCAGTATCTTTCCTAATTCAATCAGAAGCCAATTATGTACTAATGACTATCATTTTATAAATTTAATTTTATACTGCTTCCGGCTGTCTTCGGTAGCAGAATTTCTCAACGTATGTCTTTTTTGTTTATCTGAACGGCGAACAAGCGACAACAGTTTCATTTCGTTTTCATTTCATTTATTAGGTATTTTCAAGTGAGGTGGCAGGGGCAGAATGTACTTAACAGCACCTGATCAAGGTCCCGTAAAGCTTCACTTCTAACCAGATAAAAAAACTTTTTTTCATATTTATCTAGTTAGCTCGGCATTCCTTAAACTGCGACAGCATCATGACCTCTCAAAGCTCTTTATAACGCTTTGTGTATATAAAACAAGACAAGAATAAAGACGATAGCGACAAGATCAGCCTTGTTTCAGGAAAAACAACATGTCCGACATATCAATTTGCATTTATTTACTGGCAATAGGAACCTTGCTGTTTACCTCACACACACAAACGAAAGCAAAAAAGAAAAAGAAACGGTATATTCGCCGTAAAAAAGTAGAAATTAATTCTCCCCAAACTGAGATTGAAACATGAAATTTAATTTTACTCTTTCTTTGAAATGTTATAAAATATATTAACAAGGAAAGGAGGATCATGAAGTGTAGTTCGTTGTATGCTTCATTTTAGTTTAGACTAAGGACGTTCTCGTCCTTCCGTCAACAGCTATAGCATTAGGGAGCAACACACATCATAAGGTACTGCTCAAATTTTCGGTGCAACGTTAGCAGCGAGGCGGCCTAGCCTTACAGCGCAGTAACACCGTGCTGCCGCTGAAAAAGCGGCCCAATTACCTTTTCCAATTTTTATATACGTTTTCTCGAAACAGTGTAAAAATTGCGCCTGCCTTGCTTCGCGCTATATAAAAAAAAAGAACAACTTTACTCCTTTAACGTGTATTATGCAAGTAAAAAAGAGAGAGAAAAAAAAAGCCTCAACATTGTCATTATATACCGTTGACCACATTCCTGCAGCATGCCAGTTCTGAGGACGACATTTGCGGCAACACCTTGATGAGTTCTTCTATTCCGTGATCAATGGTCAAGGTTGCCCTGAAACCCAAACTACAGATTTTTTGATGAGACACCTTATAGTTCCTCATGTCGTGGTCTTTGCCGTCATCCGACAGGACCACCGTGCAACCGGGAACCTTCTCACTTATTCTGGCGGCCACTTGTCCCTTCGTCATGTTCATGACGTCGTCCCCAACGTTGAATGGCCTGTCCTTCATGGCATCGTAGTTATCGATCGCGAAGATGAAGGCTTGGGCGGCATCCTTGACGTGGATAAAGGTACGGTGGAAATCCGCCTCGTACACGTTCAGGGTCTTCTCGTTCAGCGCCCTCAGGGTGAGGTCATTGACGAGCAGGTCAAGGCGCATTCGGGGGGACACTCCGAACACAGTAGCTAGCCTTAGCGCCACGCCGCCGCGGTCTAGAACGTCGCGCTCAGCTTCGGCCTTAGTCCTTCCATACAACGACAGTGGCGAAATGGGCGTCTCCTCTGTGCACAGGCCTTCCGGCACAGCTCCATAGCAGGAGCCCGTTGACGCGTACACAAGCCGCTGATGCGGCTGTAGACTTCGCAACAGCACCTGCGTCCCATGCACGTTGACGGACATGGCGAGCTCAGGGTCCCGGCTGCAGGCCGGGTAGCCTACGACGGCCGCCAGATGCACTACCGTGTCCGCACGCTCGACGACCCTGCTAAGCTGTTCTTGGTCGCGGACATCACCACGTATCAGGGTCAGGTTTGGGTCAACAGCAACAGCCAACAGCGATGTGACTCCCCATTCAAAGGTGTCGTACACGGTGACTTTATAGCCCCGTTGCAGCAACATGGGCACAAGGCAGGAGCCTAGGTATCCCGCGCCTCCGGTTACCAGGACATGGCTGATGACTTCACTGCGCTCTGACTTGACTCTGGTGTCTACAGCTTGGGCAGGGTCGCATGTGCTGTTCCCGTTGGTGAGCTTCAACACGCCATTTGTCAAGTCAGCAGGCCTTCTAGATCCACCGCCATCTTGACCCTTGGAAAGAGGCATCGCCTGTTCGTCGGTGATGCTAAGGGTCTGGATCATAGTGCCCACCTGTGATATAATATAATGAGACCGATATTATTTCCAACCAGTGAGTTACTAACTGTCTAGACAACATGTATTTAGTAAACTTATTTTTCTTTGACTTTCTTGTGGTTTGCGTACCGACGGCGTGTGCAGTTATGATAGCCGATCTTTTTTGAATTAATATATGTATATATTAAATCTCCCCTTTTCCTCACTATTGTGACAAAGGAATTGGTAATATAGGGGGCGTTTCTAAAACGTGAGCCAAAGCGTTCCCGCAAAAAATACGCATCACAAATAAAAAAAAGGCTGAGGGTGTTTACCAAAGGGACCATTAAGGAAAATGATTAGCGTTCAATATAATAAGGCCATCGTTTACGTTTTAGTAAATAATTTTTTCATTGTTAATTTTAGAGGTATCGCTTAAATTAATACATTGAGGTGAATCGTCAAAAATTACTCGATCCACCTTTATTACAATGATATAAGACATGCAGCATTTTACGGCGTTCCGAAAACATGCTCGATTTCGATGCGTTCCTAAGTTTCGGTTTCTCATTGGAGCGCATCTCCGCGTCAGCCACCCGCTCCCCATGGCCAAAACCCGCAACGTACGTGAGCCGCCACGCATCGCATATACGTTTAACTAGGGTTACCCGTATGTTGCTTTGTTGCCGTCTGTATTTCACACAACGCTTAATATCTTGAAGTTCAAGGAATGCATCTCCAAGATCTGGCATCAAACGTGAAGTAAATCGTATTCCACCACTATAATCTTAGGATATAGAATAATTTGAGTGCCAAATTAGATACCTTGTTCAAGTTCCGAAGCTTGTAATAAAACTGATATCCCGAATTCAGTTAGTGTGAAAATCTTTTTCCATTTCATTATGCACACTTTTAAAATCAGGGTGCGAATGCCGATATTCAACGAATAGTGGGACCATGTGCATACAGACGAATGCCTGAGATGAGAAATAGAAAACATTTTTTTCTGCATTTTGAAATAGTACTAAGTAACAACTTTACTCTGATTACTATCACAGCTTATCATGACAGTTTTGCTGCCACATTTCTTTTAATATTTTTTAACTTATATAATCTAAAGGCATCTTTACAGCGTTTCTTTGTCGTCTGACTAATTCATTTATCTTTTTTTTTTTTGCACCTTAGTTGCTGTACAGAGAAGCAGCAAGGACATCCTGCCCTGTTCAAGTAATCGGCGGCCAGAACTGAAATAATACCCAGTCTCTGGACAGTTGTTATTCATTCTGAGAGAAAATTAATACGTAAAGTGATGTGTGGGCAGCACTTCAACGTGACAAACAGAACAAACACAAATGATAATCAGAGACAGGCAATTGTTACTACCGTGCGCCGCGAGGCCTGTTCAATAGCAGGAAGCATTTATCTGCACTCGAGGCGCTAACGCATGACGCAGGCATAGTTCAGTCACCCAAGAAAATTCTGGACACCTCATTTTATTACACCTAGAAGTTAAAAACCTCTAGCCGAACCAAAATGTTTGAACCAAACTTAGGCTTCAAGCCAAATGGAAAATTTAGTCAAACTGAAGCATCCGGCCGATTCGGAGATTCCAACCAAAATAATTATTTAGCCAAGCTGAAGAACCTGGCCGAAACGACCCTTTCAGCCCAATTTACCCTTCAGCCAAATAGACACCTCAGCCGGATTGAGATTATTCGGCTGAGGACAGCCAGATTTTCGTCTGCAACATATCACTCCGTTATCAGCTATGCAAACTTCTACGATTGACGCGTTTGCAGCGAATGCTCGGCGCCTTGTGTACGTGCTTTCGAAATCTTAACGCTTAATGTTTGCTACATTTATTGCCCAATCATTCGGAACACAACTGCCCATAGGCTAACGTCCAAATAGATAAGCATTCAAAACTGCATGACATATGCAGCCGATACTTACTATCTCACAGCCCGGACCCGGTTAGATAAGGTGGCACCGCCATCCACAAGGGCTCTCCAAACTTTCCATTGTTGATAAGACAGAGCAAGTACCAAACAAACTGACTGCCGTTGAACGAAGGTCATTTAACATCTGCCGCAATGATGCCATTGAGATGTGAAGGTCAAAGATATGTAGTCACCAGGAAGAACGACGGCATTTATATAAATATGGCTGACACGTCTCTATCAACAACTTGGAAAATAGTGCGTCTCATTCAATAGCCCCTCGTCAATCATGGCACTCGCTAAAAAATACGAACCGGGTTGTTTTGACTCTGAATCATCGCGCTATGAGACCTTTCTGAATTGGCCTTTTTTAAACGCAGTTAGTGCTCAGATCAACTGAGATTTGACGCGTGAAAATCCAGTGTAACTATCATTTAGTGGTGTCCTATTTGAGGGCTTCCGGGCCTGAGTCTATACAAGTTAAACACGCTACTCCACTACAGTCAGACTCGTGAAAGAGCATTATTAGTTTAATTAATGTAATTTCAAGCAAACCTGGGCCGGCTTGCTCGAGATAATAATAGCTAGGCTCATTAACATTATGATGCTAAGGATGCTGCGCGCGTGCGCGTGAGATGCCATCCTCATGTGAGATAACTGTGGGGTCGACATCAACGTTGACATGAACACATTGAACCATGTGTGGTGGCACTTTGGATCAGCAAACATTTTTTTCTTCTTTTATAAAAATACACCTATTGCTAAATTACCCAAGCATCAAGGAGAATGCAGGAATTGACTTTCCACATGCCACACAGGCACGGCCTCCCCGTATAAAAGATTCAAAGTAAATAACCAAAATAAAGCGTTGAGGAACGCGCGTGCAAGATGCCTTTTGTTTTAGGTATTTGCTTTAGAAAAGTTACTACCGCTGAGGCCAGCACGTGCGGCGCGTGGAACACCAATCCCTGCATTCTTCTTGATGCTTGGGTAATTTAGCAATAGGTCTAATGATAATCGTGGAAGTTCTCTGATTTATTTATGCGCGAGCTATCAATGGAACACGCGTCCGGCCACACACATTAGGTGCCGTATGCCATAGTGTCAACGAAAGGCTAGAATATGTGGTTTTGAAGTGCACGGGGCTGCGTCCTGCCATCTCGAGAGGGGTAACGAATTTGGCGGGAGTGCTGGGTTTGGCTGGCGAAAATGGAAGAACGAGGGAAGAAAGGAGTGTAATAAAAAAAAAAAAAAGTTGCTTTGAAGATTCTTGAAGAACGTTTAGAGAATCGTGATATACATATACACAAAATTGATAGGGAGGATACTTTAACGAGAGACGTAATTTATTCCAAAATTTAAAGGGAAGGGGTGTAAATGTTTCCACGGTAGGTGTAGCAAGCTGGCGTCCAATACAAAGAGTACATCCAACACCATCCATCCATCATATTAAAGCTAACACACGCTTGCTGCAAGTGTTCTGGTCGTCTTCACGTTGCCTCGCCAAACAAAGGTCGTCTTCACAACGCCTCGCAAGAGAACTGCCTTGGGCTATAGGGAATGAAACGCAAGGTGGCCTCGTACTTCTACAAACAAAGGCAAAGAGTGAGGGAACGAGGTTCGACTCAATTAAACTATAGGGGTATACAGCCTTCATAAAATACACTTCCAAGTGTTATTGTAACTTCGGCTTACTAACCTTTTTATGAACCCCTTACATATCCATCTGGTCAGGTATTATGCTTGGATATTTGTGAGCGTGATATCCTTCATTTCACCATAAGTTCGAGCGCAGCCAGGGGCTACTACAGACGCACTAAAAGCGCAGGGTCATGGCTGATACAGTGTGCTGGGTTGGCTTCTCCGCTGATAGCACACGTACGGAAAGACGACGAAAAGAGTCACGTTGCGCTTCCGGCAGTGCCCTGATTGGCCCGTCCACTCGTAGCATGAAATAAGCTCAAACTTTCGCTGAAACTAAGTATATATCTCCTGTATTCTTAACAACGCTGCACTTTCGAGATAGAAGATACCGACCTCATGTCTGCAGCGAATGTATAAGCAGTGTCGACTGCGGTTTAAAGGCGCCGCGCGCTCACCTCTGCACTCAGAACTGGCGCGGCTTGGAAGGAGCACTCGAACACTCACGTCCACAACGTCAACCCGACCACACGTCTCTAAAGCCTTGATCACGCTCATCACAATAACCATCCCCAATATAACGAGTGTGCTGCTAAACGAATAAGCCGATAAAATCGAAGCGCAAAAGTTTTAACGCCTTCGCGTTTCAATTCGACCCCTAAAAAAAAGAAAAGAAAAAAAAAAACAGTTTAATTGAGACACGTGTTTAAAAAAAAAAATTACGCGAAAAGAAAATTTTTTAGATTGATATTGACGGCGCTAGACGGCCATTTAGTCGGCAGTCACCTCCTTTCCACTTATTTTCTCTCTCGGCATTTCGGTCGCGTGGAGAAGTGGAGCGGCTTCGCCCTCGCGACCGAGATGGTCATTCCGGAATGACCAGTGACGTTATGGACTTCGCGCGCAGAATTTCAAATACATCTTTTCTTTTTTTTTTTCTTTTCAGGGGCCCTTTAAAGGGCTCTATTTGCGGAATCGTAACATCGTGAAAAGAACAATAACAAACAACAAAACTCGTGTAAGGATAGTCTCTAACAGTTAAAAAACGCTAGGCGTGACTGCTCATTCATCTTCCATCTTGAATAATTCTTCGGCGGACTTACCGGCTAAGACTGCAATCTCATTGACTGAGAAGCGATAAAAAGATGCGTGGAACTCGCTACACTCTAAACTTACCCGCAAAACACTGGAAGAGCCAACCCCTGCGTTCTAGAAAATCAGCTCAGCGAATGATGAGGCGCAACATCTGTTTAGACCTAAAAATGAAGTCTGCGCTGTGGCATTACGCAATGCAAAGCGTCATGCTTGCATTGCGTAATGCGAACGCGCACGCTTAATTTTGAGGTCTAAACAGATGTTCCGCCTCATCGTCAGCTGAGCTGATTTCGTAGATTGCAGAGATTGGCTCTTCGAGTGTTTTTGCGGGTAAGTTGACGCGTAGGCATTTTTAAGAGAAAACGCCCTGCGTTTCTTAAAGGCATACTGAATCAAAACGTAAAATCTACCTCTCACGTTCAGAAATAAGTTAAACATGATCAACTCTATCTGCTAATGACAATCGTTCGCTTGTATATAAAACGGATGGCTGTAGTTTTCGTTCTAAATGGTCGATTCTGGAGAGCACTTTGAAATCAGCCATGGAAGAGAGCGGGGCGTCTCGGGATGATCCACTGCGCCCGCGACTCACCCGCGGCGCCCGGCACCGTGACTCTTTTCCATATTCCCCTATCAACTTCATAATTCATCTTCATATTTAAAAGGCTAAAACAGCGCAAAAAACGACGGACAGGGACACAGAGAGAGCGCTGATTCGCAAATAAATTTTTATTGGACCCAACGGTGCAATATATACGCACAATTGAGAGAAGAAAAAAAAACACCCTAAACAAAAGCACAAGGCTGATTTTCTTCTTTTTTTTTCTCTCTCTCTCTCAATTGTGCGTATATACTGCACCGTTGGGTCCAATAAGAATTTAGTTGCCAGTCAGCGCTCTGTCTGTGTCCTTCTTTACCTTGTTTGTCGTTTTTTGCGCTGTTTTAACCTTTTAAGTATGTCATACCAACTCGCCCAGGCTTCAACTTTAACATCTTCATATATTTCGATACGGCGGAGTGAATCGAAGGTGGCCAATTGTGCTTTGACTTTCTTCACTAAACCTTCGCTATTACGTTCTGGCCTAGGTAATCTGTACTAGTGAGCGTATTTCCCATATAGTGGCGCTGCCGTCGGAGGCCGATACCGTCACGGCATTCTATTGAAGCTTCATAACCGACAACCAGGTGGTTTTGGGGTATCGTTTAATCTAGTTAACATATGTTTTCTTGAGTTTTCCAACCAAATAGTGATGTTTCTGAGGTTCTACTGCTACATATACGTCATGTTGAAGCAAAGAAATAAGCTTCAGAATTTCGTTTCCGTACCCCTTTAAGGTGCCATAAAATGAATTTAAGGTTGAGAAAAAATTATTTTAGACTAGATTTTACAAATCGCATACCGTTAGGTGTGTAGAATAACAAAAAGAGGGTAGAAAGTTAAAATTTTCAATAAGAAAATTCTAGCCAACTCATGCCTCCTTTCCTTCGAAAGTTCTCCGCCTTTTCAGTCTGGTATACATCCACGGTGCCCTAAGCACCTCAGCCCATCCCAGCTCACGCATTGAACGCGAGCTCTGCGTCACTCGGACGTATGCGCTCGTCTACAATCAATCCGTCAACGAATATTTGGATTCGCATTCGTGGCCAATGAGTGCCCTGACGGCACTTATCATCGCTTGCAAAGGATAAACAGCACGGTGGAAGCCTGGAGTTATCGCATTCGGAAACCAACACTGTCAGAGTCGACAATCTAACACTACACTTGTTTCCGCCGATGATAGCAAAATTTACTCAGATTGTCCAGTCGGGGAATGCCGACAACGTCGGCGTCGGCGAGAAGGCTGGGAGGGCTGTCTCTGTACCTCAACATGCATTGACGATTGCTCCAGTCACAAGGAACACTGACACGTAACCCTACCGATCTCAGACGGCTGGGACAACTTCCGATTAAGGTGCAATGCTATGCCACGACCAGGTTATTTCTCATCTTGCGTTTGAGTTGAGGAGGAAAGTTGACCAGGAAGAGGCTGGAAAATCATTTCATGGCCCCTTAAAGTCGTTAGCGACTACAGTCGCGTTTGATTGTGCAATGGTGCTCTCATTGGGAAGCGGCGATAAGCTAGTCCTGTCGCACTGTGCTCATCAAATATGCGAGCGATAATTGACTCTGCTCGTGGTCCGCTGTGGAGTATACGCGCGCGTACTTCTTGGAGTGGAAAGGAACCTCGTTCGTCTGTCTCGCCCCGTTCATCGTAGAGTACGATGAACGGGGCGAGACGGCTTGCGCACACCAGCTCGGAGCACGTGGAGTGAAAGCTCGCGCAGAGTAACCCAGGGATTCTGGGCTCAATCCCCACCGCTGCGCGTTTCGATCTAGATGTCCATCGCACCGGCGTTCGGTCGTGTATCACCACTGCGTGATGCACGTTAAAGACCTTGCCAAACAAAGGTCGTGCACGTTAAAGACCACTGGCTAAATTTCTCATCTACAGCTGAGAGACAAGGCGCCCACTGAGGTAGACTGACTTCAGGCTCTATAAACATACATACAAAACACGCAAGTACCGGAAACCATTGTTGGTCTTGCGCGCAAAACGCGTGCCTCGAGCGAGCGCCGCGTGGCCATTTGCTTCCAAGAGCTGCATGAGGCACGGGCCACGTGATTTGGTGCATTTGACCATTTTACACTACCTGCAAGAAAAACACAAACACATCAAGGGGCTTCACTTTGTATCACTGAGTGCTGCCCGCTCGCGGCTCTCCAGATAGTTCAAGAAGCAACAGCAACATTGCAGTGGTTGTTTGAATGGTGCGACATTGAAAAGCAACATGGCACCGAAGCACTAAGAAGAAACTATGAGCGCGCTAGGAGAAAACGTGCTAAGCATGCAAAACGTGTCACTTACGTAGCTTTTTTTTTTCTTTTGTGAATTTTTACGCGCCTTAAAATCAGCTAAAACTCGAAATAAAAATATGAACTAAATAAATAAACCCTTTATGCTGTGCTTCTCGTAGCTCTTGTTTGCCAAAGGGGATCCCCACGCCGCCAATCGGGTCGACAAGGTGCATGGTCGCGTCTGCGGAACCCGGGGGTGACCAAGGCGTTGCAGAACAAACTTTAGCTCTCACTCTTAGCGAACCAGAATACACGCACGAAGAGAAGCCAGATTGCGGCCCGCCAGTTCCATGGTTGCATCATATCCGATGCGCCACTTAACACGGACGGTATACGTGGCTTGCTCCGCATATAAGAGCGCGGCCGTGACTTCCCACACACTGTAGGTGCCCGAGCGCTGGACGGATGATAAGCCAAGCGTCAATCGCGACCCATTCTACCGAATGAACACACGCGCGAGGGAGACCACATTATGAAAGTGAGAAGCGCGTCCGTTACGTGCAGCAGCCCTATTCTGCCTATCGGGGCCGCAAAATCGTGACTTCTCTTGCCGAAACTATTAGCCGAGCCCAGAGGGCCCCTCCTGCGTAGAAACAAAAGGCACGGCCAGCGCCGTCCCACAGCAACGGAAGACCGTACCTCGGGGGAGCGGGCGCAGGTGGGGACCGGTCGACTTGCACGGCTCGGCAACTGGCGGAACAGTGGCCCATCCGGAGGCCGTGGCTGATAGGGCGTGCTGATGGGACGGGGTCCGCTCCTCCGAACGAGCAGCGCCCATCTTATCGGGGGATTTCAATACGGCGTTTTTGGCAGAGCGGAGCTGCCCTCGACCGCCCGTTGAAGCTGGCCCACTATCGGGGCGCGGGAAAGGGATCGCTACGCAGGCAGCCGGGCTATTTTCGAAGCGCGAACAAACCGCGTCTCGTGGTCGATTTGGCCTTTAGCACAGCGATACCGACGCGAGTGCGTAGATGCCTCGACGCGTATGCATATGGATGCAGAATGGGCGTGCGCTGTCTGCGAGTTCGCATTCCTGCAGAACACGATACAGGAATCACGGCGAACAACACAAGGATCCCAGCGAATGCGAATAATACAATTGGATCTGAAAAATTCGGTATGAGCTGGGACAACCAGAAAGTGAAACACCATGCTCATTGTCCCTGCTCATGCGGCCGAGGGAAAGCCAACTCACGTATCTTTTATTTTAGAATGTACGTCCTTCCAGATAGGCCGGCGCAACCTCGCCTCCGCGGGGACGAAAGCTGCGGGCGAAGACATGTGTTCTGCGGCTGACTGATTGTCGAACTTGCAATCATACGCAGTCATGTGGCGCCAGCGGGTGGCTCTGACTTTTGCTTGCGCTACACGAGGGCTCGTCGGCTCGTGGTGCCCATGCAATCGAACTACAGTGTACTACAATACTTGGGGAGTGTTGGGACCGGAGCGGTTCGTCCGAGCCGCGTGGTATTGATCGCGACAGGTGTCGACACCGGCGTGTTACCCAGAAGGTTTGCGCGTGCGCGGCTGCAGGCGCGAAAATATGAACTTTTAGTGCGGCTTTGATAGAGTGCAAATAGGATTTCTGATACAGCTACAACCTGCCAGTGGTCGTACCACGGCATCAATTACGCTGCGGTACGACCGTTGGCATAATGATTCTTCAATGTACTGGACGGTACAAGCTACATTATTCTGAAATCTCATAAAAACAATTGCGACTTTCAAAAGGGGATCAAGTTGTTTCAGCGTAGAATTAGCTGCGACTTTCGGTTCGTCGGATGGTGAGTGTTGTAAATAAAATGCCAATTTTCTTGGTTGCGAAAGGCCAGACATTAGATATTTTGCGGGAATATTTAAAACTCGGAAGCATTTTGTTTTGCTATTTTATTTTGTGGTGGAACAAAGCAGCACATAGTAAAGCCCGAGATTGTTTTAGTGTGTTTTAAGTACTACAGGTTAACTTCTCTGTATTTTTTTCTGCCCGTCTTTTTCTTCTTGCCCTTAATAAGTTCGCTTCACTTGTCACTCATTTCGTCTTCATGTATGTGACAATCCACCCAAGCGGCGGTCACAAAGAGATTAGAATCTTATATTTCTTCATGGCTGCCACGACCATCAGAGGACCATCCGACGTTCACTTGTAAGAAATAGCTTATAAGCCGTGACAATTTTTATCACGCGTTTTAACATTGAACTTAAGTCCAAAAAATGTGACAACATGGGCTGAACAAGTAATGCTTTATAATATTCAAAGAATAAAGCAAGCTACTATTTCAGATCATTTAGAGCAAGAATTAACAGCACACGTAAATCAGGCAAGGTAAAAGTTGAGCATTGAACTACATGGTTACAATGAGCAGCGCATACATTGTTACACTGTGCAGCGCATTGTCCTCTCGAGGGTAAACCATCTGAAACCCACACATCATAACAATACATCTAACTGAGGCTGCTTTCTGACAGCCAGGTAAGTCTCGCCTGAGCTGGGTATTCGAAGTGAAAAACCCATTGTTCCACAGGTGTCGTACCTAGTTCACGCAGACATATAGGGTGTTTTTGTTTTATTCTTTACAAAACTTTATAGATTTTACAAAAAAGGAGGTGGCACATACGTGGATGCCGTCTTTACTTATATCTCTAGGGCTCGATCGGTGGACAATAAATGGGCGATTGACCGTTGCAATTTTTAATAATTAACCAAAATCCGCTAGTTAACTTCTTCATTAACGGTTTAATTGGTTATGCTGCAATTGCAGTTTTGAAGGGAGTCACTATTAAAGGCTAACACAATTTCGACAATTCGCGAAAAGGCAACGAGGCTCGCGAAATTCAGCGTTAAAAGTTTGCCTTTCTCCGCATGATTCCGAAACCGCGTGATGACAATGATACGTAGAATAGTGACGTAGTCGGCTTGAGGTGTGCATGGCATACCACGCAGTCGTCTTGAGGTATACTTCGCATACCACATCAGGTAAGATGTCGAAACAAAAGAACACCTCCCTTTCGAGGCTGATCTCGTTAGACTTCGGCTCAAGGGAAGTCTCCAAATAAGCAACACAGTCGAAGTTGCTGAACTTTTGAACATCCCAGTAGGGAGATAGCGCACTCAGGGTGCCTAGTGCGTTGCGATCGATGCCTTGTGGGATCGCGGCAGGAGCTTCGCTTTCACCACTGGTGACAATGGGTTAGTTTCGCGAGCGAGCCCCGAACGCTTTGTAGCGATGAGCTCTGGTGGATTTGCCTTCCGCTTCCTTTCCTCTCGTATTGCTAGAGGGTCACCACTCAGATCCTGAGGTACACTTGGCAGGAGAGTCGGCACCGCGTCTGGCGTAAGCGCGGGTGTCCACAAGGAATCCTCACTTCCTTTCCGCCGATTATGTGGACGTAGTCTCCAGACTCGAAGGATGAAGCGGGGCTCGAAGTGCAGCTCGCAGACAGCGCTTGTTTCTTTAAGACGCTTGTCCGATCTTTGCAGATTCTTTTCCCAGAGATCTTTCGTGGGTCTGTCCTTTGGAACGCCGAAAAGAGACGCCGTTTTCACACCGTTGACTCGGATGTAGCCCGTTTGGCAGCCAGGTGCGCAGCAAGAGTTCTGACGCCGTTTTGACGACGGCATTTCGGCGCTACCCTTACGCGTTCACCATGTGCAAAATCAGAACACACAAGATTCAAAACATATTTCGATCCAACACACGGAACTATGAAATCGTGGTGGGCTCACCGACGCGCGCACCGCTCAAAGTGAAAAGGAAAAGCAGTGTGTCTAGAGTGCCTTCATACACACGCGCGCTTTTGCTAGACAGACAGACATGTAGGCACCCTAACCCCCCATTCACACTGGAAGCGGATCCGCGTTCGCGAAGCGGTTACGAACGCGGTTCTATAAAGATCCAGTGCAATTGCACGCGCATTTGATGTCATCAAATGCGCGTGCAATTGTACTGAATCCTTATACAACCGCGTTCGCAACCGCTTTGCGAACGCGGATCCGCTTCCAGTGTGAATGAGCCCTAAGTGTGTCGTCGACTACAAACGCATTTTCCGAAAAACGTGGCGAGCTGTGCGCGATTTTTGCCGGGTATCTCGACTACAGCGCCGCCACAAACTGGCAATACACGCGCCCTCACGAGCTCCCGTTGCCGAGCCGCTCTGGTCCCAACACTACCCTGCAGTGTTCTAGCACACTGTAATCAAATTCGGAGAGCTCGCGCTTGTTTGCGCAATAGGCTACTTCCAGAAATCCCTGCATGCAACACTGCGAGCGTTAGATTACGGTATATCTTTTTGGCCATAGAGAAGAGTGGCATGATTTCGGTTTCGATCGCCCCATTTACGAAGTATAGTACATCTCAGCACTGCATGAAAATAAAGTCGGTGCTCCCTTGGATTGCACCCATTCATTTTCGTGAGAGCCCTCGTTGAAACACGGACCTCCAGCGGCCGTAAGGAGTTGTCTACGAGCTAAGCGAGGTGTAGGAGTACAGCCGGCCGCGTCCCATACCTTCCTGGCGGTTTGGTTACCAGTCGAGACAGAAGCATGACCCTCCCGGCCATTGATCTCAATAAAAATTGCTGGATCGCGCTTCCCCGCTTGTTCGCTGCAGTGCGAGTGAAGCCACCGGATGGCAACCAAGCTGGGATACGATTTGCGGTTTCGCCAACCTTTTGCTGCGGTTTTGCCAGCGTGCTGTAGGCACGCTTTCTACTCGTTCGTCGTCATCAGCCAAAGAAGTTCTTTAAGACTCAGTGCACCGTTGAAACTTGCCGCTGTGAACACGTAGAAAATTTTACGAAAGCACAGTACCGCAGGAAAAAGGCACAACTCGTCGAAAGCAAGTTTCGCCGGTCTGGCGGCGTGTTCAAAGCTTCCTTGGCACGCCTGAGTGCCGTGTCTCTGTGCCTTCGCACGCCTGGATACCGACCAAGAATCAACGCCATGTGAAATGTGTTTTGCGAGTGCAATGTGCGTGAAGCCGTTCGTATCTAAAGGTACAACTCGTCGAAAGCAAGTGTCGCCGGTCTCGAGGCGTGATCAAAGCTTTCTTAGCACGACCACTATGCTTACGAACGAATGCAACCGCTGCGACATCAACGACAACTGTGCGCGACGTGTGCACATATATGCAACCGCATGCAACCACACGAATCAACAGCCAATGAGAAACGAGCTTCAGCTATTGCTCCTAGGCTAGCCAATAGTAAGCAACCCAGCTACGCTTAGAAACATGGCGGACGGTTTCCTGCCCGACACGAGGTCCTCACCGGAGCAGCCGGAGGTTTCGGCTACGGCGTACAGTCACGAAGATCTGCTGTGCGCCTACAATAGCTGTATAAATGCTAGTTCAGACATCTGAAATGAACCCGTTATCCACGACTGCGTCCGTTGTGACCGGAACGACCGCTCTGCGCCGCGCGTACACTCCTGCAACCACTGCAACAAGCGCGGCGGGTCGGCAGCACGGCGACCGCCTCTTCGCCGCCGTCAGGTGTTTCAGCCGTGCTTCTAAAAAGAAGGGGACGCGCTGCCACTCACTTGCGTAACAGAAAATAGACAGACCGTCTTTCATGACCTCAAGCTTTATTTATTTATTTATTGCAGAATACGCTTGCAGGGTAGTGTATTCAAAAAAGAATAAGATGCAGTACGCCGTCTTGTATGATCACGACTTTATTACACGACTTTGACAACAGTACAAATATCGCCACACGTATTTTCTACGATTATAAAAGACGATGTAATTTTATCAGCGATATAGCAACGTAGACATATAATTTCGTGATCAGATAGACGTTGTGAGCGTTCAGGATTGCTAACACTAATCTCCTTTCTCGTGTGATGAAAACGCGTGAAAATTCGCATCCTTTATACAGTACGCACCAGTAGTACCTTGAACTTGAGTGCACACATGGAATGCGAAAAAAAAAAATCCGGGCGATGTTTGAGGACACATATGCTAAAAAAGCACCACTGTAGTCGAAGTAGTGGTAGAGTGCCGCCACGAGATCGCCGCACGAGTAGGTGGATCTTCAGTTCTACTACGGTGCTGGGTTATCATAACGATACACGACGAAAATTCACAGTCAAGGATAGCGCTTTTACGGGGAACGATGAGCTGCCACCACGCCGTCCACGTCGACGATCACCACCGACGCCATGTTTGCAGATAGAAGGAGCCCGGCACGACCGACATGCAACGCGCGCGACCGAGCTCTCCTCGACCTGCGATTAGTCTGTCGTTGCGGTCGTTCCCGAACGTAACGAAAAAGTTCAGCCCGGCTCAACTTCTGGCGTTGCGAACGATCACGAACGAAACGACCGTTTGGCGCTTCGTTGCCATGGTAACTCGTCGTTCCAACCGGTTGCATTCGTTCGTAAGCGTAGTGGTCGCTCCGAACACAACTGTATGAACGGGCTTTAACAGCTCCGCTGTAAAAAAAAAAAAAATAGCGGCTGTGATTAGTCGTAGGGGCAGGAGCCAACGTTTTTAGATTAGCTCAGAAACTGCTCGTAGACACTGCTTGCACGAGCAATACCCCTCTCTCTCTCTCTCTCTCTCTATCTCTCATCACAGCTCGCGTCTTTCGACGCGCCAGACAGCTTCTATGCAGACTTGTACACGTTACTAAAAACAAAAAGTAAGGTATTACATTTACAATTATCCATGGCTAAATGTAACTAATTACAGTTACAATTCCACTTCCAAAAAATTAAGTGAGCGTTACTTCAAAAAGTAATCCGTTATTTCCGCGGCGTTACTTTCAACCTTACTGTCCAAGGGTACGAAACAGAATACAAGTGTTATGAAAGCGTTTATTGTTGCCGCAACTCACACTTTTGTGACCTTGAGCGACATCTGGCTTTCAAAAAGTCTAATCGGACATCTTGCCTCGTTTCTATGTGAAGATGTCGTCCGATGCACTAAACACCTTTTCAATACATCTTTTTTCGAATAGATGATGCCACCTGGACGCGCGACCGAGTGGCTATATAGAAAACAACGCGTTCGCAAGACCCCCTACCCGCTCGACACCCAAAACGTCAGCTATATCCTGTTGGCCCATTGAGACGCTGTGTCCTACCGACGGCTCCACCAAACTTCGCTTTTCTCCCCAGCGTAGATTATCTGGGTTTCTGAAGTTGATACAAAGTATTCACCTTTTCTCTCTCTCGGCCAGAAGGAAGCAAGGAAGGAGTGAAGAGACAAAAAGAAAAGGCGCGCACAAATCCGCTGCACCAGCTCGCGTGCACTTTGACGTTATTTTTTTACAGCGGAGCTGTTAAGGGCTAGTTTCCCCAGGATCGTGTCCGGTACCAAACAAATGTCGACACGCCTGGCCGATACAACGTTCTGGTTGCTGCCGTCGCTCATAGATGGCGGTAGCTGTCCAGAGTGTTATGTTTGCCGGTTGTCTGCTTGCCGCCGTCGCTCATAGAGCGCGACAACATTTCTTCCGAGAAGAGAGGGAACGGAACGAGCGGGCGATGTGTGTAGCAGCACGAATGGTTTCGCAACCGTTGCGGGGTCGCTGTCGCATAAAGTTCGACTGCGTCGGGCGCTTCGGGTTCTCTTGCTAAAGAAGAGCAGATCGCTCACCTGGAAAGCCACAGCCGAGAACAGAAAGTACAGCTCCGCTGCTCTTCCCTCTTCACCAGAGTGGAAAGGCTGAAAGGTTCTTGTATTTGTTTTTCGTTGGAAGGAAACACTTTGAACTCGGGAGTTTGCCTGATATTGTTTGCACGGAGAGTCCGGTTCTTTGTATCAGTGGGCTTCCTACTTCGTTGTGGGCCAGCTAGCTGACGAGTTATGATTTGCAAACAACCAAACCAAACATAAAAAACAATTTTAGTCACGGTTTTATGTGACGTGAAGAAAGACTTTGAGCATCTAAAGAATGCTAGGCCTTGCGTTTTGTAAATGCAGATGACATTTCGGTAAAGCTTACCCTTAAAGAAAAAAAAATATTTTTTTTAAGAATTGTGTTTGTCATTATTTAAAGTTTCCGCATTTTTTCTCCGCGATTGAAAACAAAAATGTAACGGATTACAATCATTCCCTCACGTAAAAAAAGTAAGAAAATTGCTTTACAATTACTTTCTGAAATATGCAATTATTCTCTTACAAAATTACTGATAAATGTAAGGGATTGCAAGTAATTTCTTTACTTGTAACGGATTACGCACATGACTGCTTCTATGGGAACTGCAGTGTATTCTGTGGAATACGTACGTTTCGAAGCGCAGCATCTAGATGGCGTTCTACCGTACTCTATGAAACAAACAGTTCTGAAACGAAAATCTAGATGGCGCTTCAAACGACGGGAGACGAGCAGAAGTGTGGATCTCCCTCTCCGGCGGGAATTCCACTACTGGGGTAATCTAGTAACACTGGCAGGAGCTGACCGGGACCGACGTCGTCACGAATTCATCACATGCCGCTCGCGTTTGGCACCACGGGGCGTCCCCGTAGCGGGAAAAGGTTTCCGCGTCGTCCGGTTAAAATATGACGCACACTCTAAAAAAAGCCCGTGCGCCTACTCTCCCGCGCAACACTCGGAGAGCCAATCACCGCAACTTACAGAGGCAGCTCAGCGAATGGCGATGCCGAAACATATGTTTAGACCAAAAAACGCAGTCTGAGTTGTGACATTAAGCAATGCAAAACGTCACGTTTGCATTGCTTTCCCGGACAACACTCGCAGAGCCAATCACCGCAACTAGGCAGCTCAGCGAATGACGATGCCGAAACATGTGTTTAGACCAAAAAACGCAGTCTAAGTTGTAACATTAAAGGGACCATGAAATGATTTTAAAATCGAGTTTCATCCACCGCACGTCGTAAAAGGTGTGAAAAGAAACACAAAAACACAAAAATAGGGAGCCAAAGAAAATTATTTGTTATAGAACTTTTAAAAGAAAACTGGACTCTTTTGCGCCTTCCTTCCTTCGCCTGTTCACTACGATGCATCCGCGGAAATGGAGCACGTCAGCCAAATCCAGGTCGCCTATTGGGTAAGAGCCTACCTCACCAGCTCCGCGATCGTAAACAATAAATAGCCGGCGAATGTTTCCTAAAAGTTTTGTTAAATAATATTCAGATCCACATTTTGTAGCATAATTAGAGATGTGTGGCGAAAATTGCCAAATTTGATAATGCTGAGAGCCAAGCGCCATCTATCGTGAGGTAAACGAAGCAACTACTGCGCGTGCGCAGTAGGGCAGGGCCGACAGTTACTTGGGTGGCGGCGGCCGCCGACGAACGTTTATTTTCTTTGTTTTCCTTCCTCTCAAAACTCTGACTGACTGAACGTTTATTTTTCTACGTGTTCTTCCCGCGCGTGCCGACTTCAAGCAGCAAGAAAACAGTACTTAAAACAGACCACGACGAACAAGAACGCTGGATCCACCGACTCCGACGAAGCGAGGTGCTCAGAATATAGGCCTAGCAGGCATTCCGACTCGGCGCTGCGTTGCTTCGTCGCAAGACCGCCTGCCTACGACCGGCTGGCGTGCTAAATGGAATATGCCCGCGCGACCCTTGTGGACCCTTCCCGTATTATAGTTTGATCACTGACCTCAATTCTAGATTAAGAGGTGAGGTCAATCTCTTCCCCTTGTTTTCCGAGGCAGTGTTGACGAACACTCGTCGATTCTATCTTGTTTTGTGTGGTATAGAGCTGAAATAAACGCCGTATGGATTACCTTCGTAACACGGTATGTACACTTTGTTATTGGTATGCCATTTTTATTCTGACAGACTGCACGTCACTGTCGAGCTATAACAGTTCGTGGGAGGTATACGCACAACCCCGGTCCAACCTTTCTTTGCCGAGTGTTGCGTCAGTATCGAGTTGCAATCGTAAAAGAACGGTCCCGAAGCGCTTACAAACAGCGCGAATACAGCACTTCCATCGAACGCGCGCGTCCGCTCCGAGTGTAAACAGGTATTTACGTGGCTCTTGCTGACACTCGTAGTTCAAACGTATCTTTTTTAACGTCGGCTCGCTCCTGCATCTCCGAGGCCGCGAAAAACGCCATCTACGTCGCTTTGCAAACGACTGACACGGGCCGGCCCTTCTGCCAACAATGACAGGGTGGTTGACTTCTGGAGTCTTCACCGGAAGACTCGCTGCACTTCCCAACAGGCATACCGGCGTATGGGACTAGTCCCATGCTGTCGCTGTAGCGCAACATATCTCATTGAATTTCGCTCAGCTGCGATGCGGCGATGAGAGGCGCCGATTCAGGAAATACGTCGGTGACATCAGCGCAGTAAAACCTACCGGCGCACCGCAACTCGTTGCCGCTAACACTCCCATTCTCCTATTGCCAAGAGAACTTCCGGTTCCGGAAACGGTTTACGTCACGGCTTGTTTTGCGGTCAGTTGGAGAGAATGAAAAAGTCGATATTGCAATAATTTTTTGTGTAGAAGTTAATAAACCGAGACGAAAACGGATGCCTGTTCGGCATTCAGTGAACATTGACGGTTTAATGTAAAAGTTATCTGGAAAAAGTAAAAAGGTCATTTCATGGTCCCTTTAAGCAATCCAAGCTTGACGTTTTGCATTGCTTAAAGGGGATGCTGAACCGAAATCTGGATTCCCCAAAACACGCGGCAAAAGCGTGCAACGGGATGCTACGAACACCAAAACATCACTTATACAGCGATATCTCGAACGGATGACCGTATTTTTCAGAAAAAGAGGCGCATTTGGCAGGAATGTTGACGTCATGTTTCTCCGAGAAGGAGAGGGAACGGCCTCGCGTCTTCTCCGCCTCGCGGCCTTGAGGGAGCAAAGCGAAGAGAGGATGAAACTAGGTATCTTGACGTCACCCGCCTCGTCGGCCTGGTTCAATCTCGACTGCTTTTTCCAAAAATGCGGCCGTCCATTTGAGATATCGCCTTACAAGTAGCGTTGTAGGGATTGTAGCGTCCCGCCTACATCTCCAGCATTGTTTTTTTTTAATCCAAATTTCGGTTCACCATCCCTTTAAAGGGCTACGGAAACAAAATGCCAGCGCTCATTTTTTTAGCTTTAATATGTTGCATGTTGTAGCATGACCTCAAAAATACTAGTCTTTCGTTTAAAGGCGCGACAAAACTAATTTTAAAGCTAATTAAACGATCTTTCAATGTGCACCTGGTGGATGCATGTGGAGCCTGTTTGGGAGGTAATCTAGCAATGTTGGGGAACATTGCTACGTAGTCATGACGTAGCAGGTTCCACCGGAGCAGCGCCGCTCTTTGGAATTCAACATTTTCCTTCATAGCATTCCTTCTCAACTCAGAAATCGCGCATTGTACCAAACAGTTCAAGAAGACGGAAAGGAGGGACTCCTCTCCCGCTCGGACCCTCGTACGTGTACCCGGACACAGCCATTCACCCCCTAGAAGATTAGCCCGTTGCTCAAAATTCGGACAAAAGTTTCTTTTCCCCACCCCGTTCACCCCATAAGCTGACAGTGCTGTGGAAGCTACGTGCTTCTTGGGCCAGTCACACGCTCGTCACCCCACGGGCACTTTGAAAGGCTTGGTTGTAACGCGTTGACGCTATTGACACCACCAAAACGCTCACAACGCCACCAACGGTAAAGCTCATACCCACGCCAGCCTTGCTACGTCACAAATGCAAAAATCTTTTTTTTTTTTTTTTTTGCGCCGGATTTTTTATGACGCATCGCGCTCTCCATTAGCTTCTCTTCGAGCGCTTGCTCGAGTGTTTGCCATGTCACGGGCATGTATCATGTTTGCTATGTCACGGGCACGCGCCGAACTTATTATCGGGGCTCACACTCTTATCGTGACGCACGCTCTGTAGCAACTTCATCCTTTCCCTCTTCTTTACCTTCTTTACCTTCTTTCCATAACACCCTACAAATACGATAACTTAATAAACAAACGTGTTCTTATTCTTCTCGGAACTGGCTCGTTCGTGCCTTCCATCGAAACACATCGAAACAGTACCAAACAGTTCAAGAAGACGGAAAGGAGGGACTCCCTTCTTGCTCGGACCCTCGTTTGTGCACTCTAAAAAAAGTCTGTGCGTCTACTTTCCCGCACAACACTCGTAGAGCCAATCAGCGCAACGTATGGAGGCAGCTCAGCGAACGACGATGCCGAAACATCTGTTTAGACCAAAAAACGCAGACTGAGTTGTGATATTAAGCAATGCAAGGGCGTGACGTTTTGCATTGCTTAATGTCACAACTCAGACTGAGTACAAGAGAAGATCGGCAATGGCAGCTCAATCCGGCACGTGTTTAAAGGGATACTACAACAAAATTTCGGCGCTCATTTTTTGGTCTATATGTGTTCCAAAGAGCAGTATCACATGGAACATACCAATATCTTGTTAAAAAAAGTCTCGAAAAGGAATTTTAAAACGAATTAAACGATCAGCAAAGAGCACCTGGTGGATGTCGCTAACGCCTCGTTTGTAATGCTCGTCTAGGAACCTTGACAGCTAGTGACGGAGGTTGTCTCGTCTCCGGCCACGACGAGAGGAGGGAGGGAAGGAGGAACTCCCCTCTTCCCGAGAATCCTTTTTGTGTGTCGCAGAAGTCGCTATTGTCCCTCTAGAAGATTATAGAAGATTAACCCATCACTCAAAATTCGTACGAAAGCAGCCGCTTCGGTGGCTGGAACGACTAGGCCATCCTATCGACGTCAGCCTCGCCGTAGCTTTGCTCGTCTTGAGACGACCTACGTCACGATTGCGCTGGATGTCACGTGCTCTAAGCTGGGCCTTCTCCGAGCGCTTGCCAGAGTGGGCTGTTTATAACGAAAAATACAGCAACCAGGATCACAATACAAACGTGCAATTGTCATTTACGGATATTGTGGATCATATTCAACCTGTTTTTGAAAACGACGGGAATATTTTAAATTTCGTTGAAGTATCCCTTTAAGCAATGCAAAACGTCACGCTTGCATTGCTTAATGTCACAACTCAGACTGCGTTTTTTGGTCTAAACATATGTTTCGGCATTGTCATTTGCTGAGCTGCCTTCGTAAGTTGCGGTGATTGGCTCTCCGAGGGTTGTACGTGAAAGTAGACGCACAAACTTTTTTTAGAATGTAGTTGCAGGTACATAATTGTCCAAAAACTACAACCCGATTATTAGTATGTGAGAACTGTCATATACCGAGATGCTGGAAAATTAGAGTAATATTTCATATATTAGAAGGAAGTTGTCCAGTCTCTTTTTTATTTTATATCCATATATCAATTTTAGAAGACTCCTTTGACGATCCTAACAACAAGAGGCTGTGAAGGAAAACCTACTTTTCAAAACGTTCAAGCAAGAGCAAGCGAAATGCTCAATTGGTTCACAAATTCGATAAAATGTTGAAGTGGTAAAAAACAGTCGATACACAAAGGTTATAGAAACACTCACAGCAGATGGAGTTCCAGCATGTGTGTGGTGTCGGCCCTTTCCAAAGAGGCAACCTTTGTTCACAATAGACAGGACACGAAAGGTCACATCTAGGGTGATTGGAATCAGTGCGCCGGGTGTTGAAAACATCATCCGAGGTGAAAAACATTATTAAACATTATTCCATGTTGTATGATCCTGGCACTATGAATTTTGAATATCTCAAACATGTCAGGAACTATCAAAAAATAATGATTCAATTACAAAAGAATAGCACAAGGAACATTGGCTAGATAAAGTTTGAAAAAGTAGGGTATTCATATGTGGTGTTGTTGGCTGTAGCCGATTTGTGCTTTAGTTGTTTCACGTTCCGCGGATTACTCTGTGCAGGAACAAGAGAAAAATCCGTGATGACTCATAGTTCTTCATTCCCCAGTTCAACAGTAAAAAGAAAGAAATCCATAGAGAACATGCTATAAAATAATAAAGCTGCCCAGGTGAGAGCTACGAGAATGTCAGAATAAACGTGTACCAAAATTGTAATTGATGACCACACGTCATAAAATTAATTATGCTCCTCACTGTAGCAGTCGTAGGCTCTCCATAATTATCTCTCGATCTGCATGACATTAGCTAAAACAGAAAGAATATGATGAATTGAACAGTCATTGATCTTTGTATATAAGATGATAAGTTACACTATAATCGAGTAAAACAACAGAAACATATTTTGTTCTACGTATATGTTTTCTGTGCAATCGATATAAACTTAAAGTGAATGAAAGGATTTGTGAGATCTTACAGCAAACGTTTTCTGCCTTGAGAGTTCCTTCATCGAAGGAGAGCTGTTAGCTTCTGTTTCCATGTTCGGTACATACTTCAGTCGATGCACCGCTTTATGGTAAATACAGATGTTTTATCACTGAAGCATAGTGTACTACGTTTTCTTTCTCGAAGTAGTTTCGTGGTGACTGTTGTTTGTCTTAACCTGCCCTCCCCTGAGGGGACAACAGACGTAGAGGCAGCGGCGTAAATCCCGGGGCGGGGGGGGGGGGGGGGGGGGGGGGTCAGGGGGGTTCGGTCTCCCCTGTGTTAGACGAGGAGGGAACACCATGTGCCAGTGTTCGCCCCCCCCCCCCCCCTTCCAAAAAAAAAAATTACGCCGGCGAGCTTCCCCCCCTGGGCCCTTGTCAGTATCGAAGGGTCGGAGAAGTCGAACACAGACGCAGGAAAAGCAAAGAGGGACTTGAGCCTACATTCCTCGTCAAAGGACGGGCTTCATTCCAGTTGTCCACAGAACTTTTCTCATAATAAGAATTATAGAGAAGATAAAGGCAACCGGTGGAGGATTCAAAGAGGGGGGGGGGGGGTTATTTATGGCTGAGAAATGGAGGGGTTGTCAAGCATATAACGCGCTGACCCCCCCCCCCCCCCCCCTTTTTTTTTCTCTTCGAGTTTTTTTTTTGTTTTTTTTTTTTTCCACCTAGCGTGGCTTGATTGCTAGTCACCGGTACAACCTAGCTCTTCTGTTCTTTTCATATAATTTTTTCGCTTAACCTCAATGTCGGTTAATACAGTTTTTTTTAATTATTATTTATTTGACCCCTACTCTGTGACAGGCTCGTTGGGGGCACTTTCAATATTTTAGAATGAGGACAAAAAGGAAACGACACACAGTCAGGCCTCGATACCTCTGTGCGTCGCTCCCTTCTTCATTCCTGCTTCTCAAATAAAAAAATAAAAAAGTTCCTTTTAGTTTACGAAAATATTGTACAATGTCCAAAAATAAGCCCTGCATTTATATACGGTATCCATGTCGAATAGTCACGCATTCTAACAGAAGATCACCCGGTCGCGACATTTTTTTACATATTTATAGATTTTTAAACGAAAGTTTAGTTGCAGTTCTAGTCGTCCTGTGTAAAAATCCCGCCGTAAAAGAATATGACGGCTCTCGATTGCAGTGACGCATGCCCGGATGCAAAACTCTCGCAAATCATGAACCAGGCACAAACTTTTCGGAGCCGGCGGCTTGCCGCTGGCTCCGAAAAGTTCCTTTTCGGAGTTCCTTTTCCACTATTCCTTTTTTTTTTTTAAATGATCAAATTTTGCGATACGGATACAGACTAATAAGTAAGAACTGCAAAAATACTCTAGAATGCCAATGAAAAATGCTGTCAAAACACAAAGAAACTTCGAATACCGTAAACTAATGTACAGTTCAACGATCGATCGGACTACTTTGCGCGTACTCTCTCATTCATATTTTTAGTTTTCTTTATAATCAATCAGTCTTTCTGTTCGAAATTCAGAAAATATAAAGGTGAGAAAGGCAAACAACTCCGAAAGGAGTGTACACCCGCAGGCGATATGAAGGTGAACGCCGGACCGTCGACCGGGTCCGTGCTATCAGCGCCATGACGCGGCTGCCGTGGCGGTTGGCTTTCTTATCGCGCTTGGATCGAGCGCTGTTCTCAGCTCTGCTGCTACCCCCTGCAGAAAGCGCGAGGGATTGCGGAAGCAGCCTTTCGGACGCATTCGGTAAACAATGTGATTTAGTTTTTTTTTTTTTTTTTTTTTTGTGATATGTGTTAAACCGGAGGCTGCGGAACAAATAAAAAAGTAACTTATCCTTTCCGTTTCTTAAAAAGAACAGTTATTAACGTTCGCAGTTATTATACTTCGCTTCAGCTTCGGTCCGAGCGCGGCCGATGTTATGAGCCGAAGGGCCAATGAAACAGCGAAAGAGGCACAACGTCATGGCGTGCTTTCTGCATGCAGTTGATAGGACCAGCCGGTATTCGCCGTTTCTCTGTGCGTGCTTCAGAGAGCACGCTATGACGCTGCGCTTTTTGCGCTGCATGATTGGCCCTTCGGCTCGTAACATAGGCCGCGCTCGGACCTAAGCTGAAACGAAGTTTTTTACTTCATTTCATCTTAGGTACGAGCGCGGCCGATGTTATGAGCCGAAGAGCCAATGAAACGGCGCAAAAAGCGCAGCGTCATGGCGTGCTCTTTTCGCTTGTTAGGATATAGCCGGCGCACGAGCACGCACAGAGAGACAGCGAACAACGGCTGGTCCTCTTAGATGCAGAGAACACGCCATTCGCCTTTTTCGCTGTTTGATTGGCCCTTCAACTCATGACATCGGCCGCGCTCGGACCTAAGCTGAAACAAAGTAAAGTGGCGAGATATTTCGGTGGCGCCCTCGTTTGGTTACCTTTCGTGACGTCATTACCTTGTGAACCACAAGTTCGATGATGTTTGTAATGAGCATGGTGAAAGCCTGAAATCATAGCACTCTCAAAGCAACACTGCCCACACCGTCAAAATTGGAGTTCTTACATTCCTCTTATTTGCGTCGATGAGACATCCTTTGCTCCGGCCACAGCGACGCTTTCGACCGCTCACGTCGCCAATATGATAAACCATGCCGAAGAACGTCCGCTCTAGTTCATGTGCAATGTGCAAATCATTTCCCGGCAATGACGGGGGCACGGCGCCCACAAAAAGCGATGTCGAAATCGAAACCCACTTCCTCGCTTTCTGCGGGGAGTGTAGCATCAAAGATGAGAACAGCGCTCAATCTAAGCGCTTTATCTCGGCGAAGCGAGCCGCCACGGCAGCCGCGTCATGGCGCTGATAGCACGCACCGATAGGGGTCGACGGGGTCGACGGTCCGCCGTTCACCTTCGTATCGCCTGCGGGTGTACGAGTGTAAAAGCCACAAATTGAAAAAAAAAAGAAAGCTAAGAATTTTTTTAATAATACAAACGTACAAAAACCAAAACAAGAAACAACTCCAGATTTATTAAAAGAAAAGTACACCACGAAATATCAATACCCCCAAAACAAACTCCTCATATACAGAACCCCAATTACAATTTATTCCCCGGGTCAATTACTGATCAAAGCCTACCTACTGATTCATTAACTTTGATAATAAATCCAGGCTGTTTTTGGTACAAGTATATTTTTGGCCACTGATCTCCACTATAGGGAAGGGGGCTGGATGGCACATTGAGCAGATAGGTATGAAGTCACCGGAAGTAAGTAGCCTGTCCCGAAAGTACGCGCTTAACAGGCTTTTCAACTCTTCCGAGTGCTGAATTGAACAGCGTTCAGGGCGCTGGATTTTTTCTTGTCATCCCAAGAGAGAGAGAGAGGCCTGCTTGTTGCGGAGTAACAGCGCATCCGGACTCAAGAAGTCTCCTGGGAAGTCATTCGATGTGAAACTTTTGAGATTTTAGTTGATAAAGTGTGCGTATGTCCCACGTTCAAATGCCTTATTCTCAGGATTTAATTCAGAACGGGAGTATTAAAACCCAATCAAAGACACAGAAAAGCGTGGACCGCAATATCGACTGAATGTACTAGGAAGCCCAGCACACGCCTGATCGACTTACGGGGAGCAGACGACGCGGGAGGCTGGTGCGCTTGTCGGGCTGGATTCGCGCTTCGTAAAGTAATGTACCGGATGCAAAGGGTACCCACATGTCACAGAATCGTATTAAACAGAAAGGTATCCGCGTCCCGAAAAGTTTTGTTTGGTTCCTGGGAGGTGATTCAAGAAAGATCGCCAGAAGCATAAGTCGCCAGCTGTGCGGAGAACAGGTTTAATTATTGTTTCTCTATCTTGTCGCGCGATTCACTAATGCAGCTAAGCTTGCTTGTCACTGTCACATTTAGCGACTTTTCCTAGGTCACACGCGAGAGCATGCAGGAGTTTTGCGTTGATTGGGGGCGGCATAGCTGGCGCTCGGGGAGTCCGCAATCCGACACTGACGACGATAAGTCCCTAATGTAATAACTACGATGGTTCCCCATGGCTGTCTACAAACGAAACTCGAATATGCAATTACCATTTTTTTTTTATAAAAGACTTTAAATTTGATAACTAAGCTCACTTTACTTACCCGCCCATTTTGTTCCCCGATGTTAATGAGAAAGCGGGTAAGTGGCAACGGACTTAGGGAAAAATTAGGCAGATAATCGTAGCCCGTTGCGTACTGACTTCAACGCATAATTAAAAAGAAATTGACGGCTGTATTCTAGTTTTTCTATATATTATTAAAATGATGTAGTTAGCCCAAAACAGGTATAATTACTTCCTAAGCGCCTCACAAAATTAAGCACTAGAACATCCCTGGGTCGACCAATTTGAGCGTGTTGGCAATGTTAGACATGTTCCTAATGCAATAGCTAGAATGGTTCCCCGTGAGTGTCCACAAAATAAACCCGATTAGGCAGTTACTATTTTTTAAACAAGTTTAAATTTGAGAACCCAGTTCACATTGCTTACTTGCCAATTTTTCATTTTGATGAATTAGTGGAGACTGGGTCGGAGAAAACTAGAAACATCAACCGTGGACAGAAAGAGGTATCTCTCATACGCGGTTGATAATTTTAGTTTTTTCGCCACAGTCTCGGACAATCCATCCAAATTGTTGCACTTACAGTAATTTCTATCAATTTTGTTCTCTGATGCTTACAAGAGAAGGCGAGTAAGCAGCGAAAGACATGAGGGCAATGAGGCAGATAATCATAGCCCGTATTGCACACTGACTTGAGCGCATAGTTTAAAATAGATTTACACTGACGGCTGTAGTCTAGTTCTTTTTTTATATTATTAAACTGATGTAGTTAACCTAAAACAGGCATAATTACTTTCCAAGGAACTCTAAAACATCAAACCCGGACATTCCTCGGTCAACCAATAAGAGTGTCTTGGCAATGTTAGATATAAATTGAAAGCAACATTAAGAGGACGAGGACAGGGCACGTCACAAAGGCCAGTAACTAAACATTAATGACTGAAATTTAAAATTAAATAATCGTTTCTTACAGAGAGAGAGAGAGTGAAGGAATATTGACGATTCTGTCCTGGCACACAGACTCAAGATATATCAAGTTTCATTGTACCTAAAAAGCAAACAAAACAAGTAGTGACGCAAAAATTTTTATTAGTTGTGAACCGGAACAGTGTTCAAAATTATCATTCTGCGGTCACATAAAAATAAGTTTAAAAAGGGGGACGCTTTACAACGCAAATGCAAGTTGATTGGAGATCCCTCCCTTCACTAATAAAATTAAAAGTGGGTTATTGACGCACGTACACGAATTACGATTCTACCGCTTTGACGACAGCGTCAGATGCGCGCCAACACAGCAAGGTTTTTTTTTTTTTTTGTTTTTTGTTCTTTTTAATATCATTTTATTGTTGGACCCGCTCAAAATAAAAGCGGCGGCATTATTGATGTACCGTTTCGGTTTTTTATTAGAACTTGACCCAGTGTCGCAATCAGGCTGTACGTGCCTTGTCATTAACTTCATTCAGATGAATTAGAACAGGCGCAGTATGCTTCCAGCAGCCGGTAACCTGAGTTCAAGGAGTGTATGCGACAGCGCAGCTGTGTGCAAAAAGTCAATTTAAACAATATAGCATCCTCATCTTTGTCCAAATAACCCTGACTTTGAAGAGCTTGCGAAACCATAAAGAAAAAAAGAGTATTTATCTCATTTATCTCGAGGCGGATGTTACCGTCGGCGCTGTCTTGCACTTGCGAGACAGCTTCGCAAACGACAAATATTCCTATGCATGGATTATTTCCTCCACCCCGGAGACCTGACACACAGGCAACCTTTTTTTGCGGAGGTTCGCCTCCCTAAAAATGATCACAGTTTTTTAATGGTCAGAAAGCTTCAACGCGGTGCCTGCCATTGCAACTGGCAGCGCGATGGGACGAGCGAATGGCTAAGTAGGGCGAATTTGGGCCACGGCGCGGCGCCACTGGTATCGCTCCAGCGCGCCCCCTGGCCCAGCCGAACGGTCCAATAGTGGAGATCAGTGATCCCTTCATCTTCTATAATTTTCGCTATCATCAACGAAACTTAAAAATACGAATTAGCTCTCGATAGGTAATGCGTGGTGTGTTTGCTCTATTCCAGAGTTCAATGAAAATCAGTTTTAGCGCACTGTCCGCCCCTGTTTGGGGCTTCCATTCACCTGATCAAATTTAGCTTTACCCAGAAGCATCCATCGTTATTTAAAAATCGGCATATGTAAGAGATCAGCTGAGGGCGGATCCTTTGGCAAGCTAGATTTTTAAAGCCGGTGGTTGCTCCTGACGACTGGGACAAGACTTGCTCGAATAAACACAGACGTCATCAGAGGCTACTCTTTTCTTCTTCCCTCTAGATGAACTGCCGTAATCAATGTCCTCTATGAAAATAAATTCCTGATATTCCTTGCTATTTTCTTGATCCATATCGGCCAACTATGACATAATAAAAGGGGGGAGTAGGTGGCGGGCTCTCAATCATCTGCGCGGGATGTCACGTGTGAAGGAAAATCCAAAGCCGGCGGCGACTGGGAGATCTCTGACGTCCCTTTTCTGTGTGTGGGGTGATGAGACTTCGCTATGGTCCGCCAGTCGGTTGTGTTGACGACTTTGTGTCAATAGGGAGCTTTCGTAGACAGCGTTGCACCCTCCGCTAAGCCCTCCGCAACGAAGAAGCCGCTACTGCAAGAAGGGCGCCGATGGCCTTGTAAAGTTCCAGGTATCGTTGCGGGTTGCGGAGGGTGTTGCGGGAGGGCGGAAACGATCTACGAAAACTCCCTAATTTGGTTTAGCGGAACTGAATTTTCAAAAAGCGAACGCCCGACTCTCTCCTCCCCACCCAGCCCCCCACCTCTTCAGAGGATGATCACCACCACTCATGGCCGGATTTTTTTTGTGAATCGTCCGTACAAATGGTTAATAGAGAGGTTTCGTAGATCGTCTCCGCTGTCCCGCAACGTTCTCCGCAACCCGCTACGAGATCCGGGACTGTGCAGGCAAAGCTACCGTCGCGCATGCGCAGTAGTGGCGTCTTCGTCCCGGAAAGCGTAGCGGTGTTGGGAAAACAGACTACGAACACTCCCCAATAGACTACTTCCATAAAGCCCTGCATGCAACACGGCGCGCGTTGCACTCTGGGAACTAGTTGGCCAGGGAGGAGAGTGGTGTGGTTTCGGTTTCGATCAACACGTCAACTAGAGGTCACACACAGAGCGTGGATTATTAACGGCCGTTATCTCATGCTTTCTGGTATAGAGAGCGTCATTTGTGGTCTATAAACTAACCTAAATGGCCAGACCTCGCAGCTTTAGCACAAGCCCGAGGCGTATAGCATGTCTTAATGGATGCTTGTATTTTGTACTTGAGCCTTTCTGTTAGCGTTTCGAGGTATGTGGACGAGCCAATGCTGGGAATTTCGGCGCTGTGAAGCTCGGGGATCTTGCTTGTGTGCGAATCAGCAAGCTGTAGCAACCAATAAGTAACATCTAGCTCGAGCCTTTACATTAGTAATGTTGATTAAGAAGTTTGTTTCGTGCGTGACGAAATATAACTTTTTGCGATTACTGTTTTTCTTAATACGCCTGAGTACGCGAGGTAAAACTCGGAGGCGCCATTGAAAAGCTCCATTTGAACACACTTCTCATCTCTTACCTGTACTGCCCCGCAGCACTGCACGAAGTGAAGTTTCCACCCGCTTGCATTCCACTAATATCGCGTATGCGCATAAAGTTATCCTGCAATCATATAGGCACTTTCGCACATACAAACCGTTTTAAGAAAGCAAAAGTCGAGCACTTGTCTGTAGAATGTCGCAACGTTCGCCGGAAGTGCGCCGGACGGGCATGAACTTTTATGCGGTGCGCCAAACGAACGAAATTATTCAAAGCGCATTTGACGGTTGCTAATGGCTATAATATTTGTTATGAGTTTGCTTTCTTCCTGACTGAGCATGCCGAGATAATTTCAGACACACCGTTCAGGCACAGATCTTGGGCAACAGGGAAAGCTCGTCCAAAAAGGCTTACCGAGGAGTAGGGGACGCTTGTTAGGGCCTCCGTCGTAGCAAGCCGATCTCAGTGTTTGCGAAAACTTAATCTCCTATCAGCATAAAATTTGAATGTGAGATATGTGATGACACGAGGAAGACATCATAGTAACTTTTGTGCAGCAGTGAGGTCGAATTTATTGCGTTTCCTTAAAAGTTCATGCGCCAACGCTGGGCTCAACTGTGATAATCCTGTGAAGATGCGGCTTGTTTTCGCCCAATGAAGTAACAAGAGGCGGACGTTTGGCAAGCAAAATACGTGTAGGGCTCAAGGTGACCAAATTTCAGTTGTAGTACACTGGTACTAAACGGGATTACTGACATTGAGCTCAAAGATGCACTCGTGGGGTGAGGTGACTAAGCCACGTCTTACTGCGTTTGCATACGCACGCACAATATCCGGTGTTTAGGGAACCAAGGAAAGTGCCCCGGTCTTCGTTTTCTATCGCTCGAGAATGAGTGTATTGTGCATTCGTAAAAAGTCAGATAATCGAAAACGCAATCAGCGCGTTCGGTCGCGGTGTGATAACATGACATGAACCTGCTCACTCGAAACCGAAACTAAGTGGCCAACTAGTTCCCAGCGTGCATTGCGTGGTATTTCGCCGCATTGGGGCGCGTCGGTTTTGGAAGAAGTCCATTACAGCGACCCGGGAGCCCCGTTCCCAAGACCAACTAGAGCGAACAGGCGCGCTCTTTTACGGCCCTCGAATGAGGGGTTGTTTCTCCCTTCCACCGCAGCTCGATGTGGTGGCTGAGACACAACCCTTCCTGCAGCGCTTTAAAGGGGTACTCCGCCGATTTTTGAGCTACCTCAACTAACTATATTTTCTGACTCCCCGGCCTTTACCCTTTCTGGTATGCTATTTAGTATCGTGAAATTCATAATAGTTATTGCGAAATCGGCAAATGAAAATCATGCAAAAACAAACATTCAAATATACCGGCCCTTTTCAGGGCCGTGACGTCATTGGAAGGTCAGCTTGCCAGTCGGGCGAGCAGTCTAAAAAATAGAAGATGTCAATCATTTGTTCCGTGATGGAGCGTGGGGACTGGAGCGAGCTTCCAAAGCATTCATTTGACACCATGAAACTGCTTCAAATCAGTTGGGAACAAATTCTACAGTCCAAAGAGTGAACCCCTGCACTTCCAATGACGTCACTTTTTCATTGTTGCCAGTAGAGACTTTCAGTTTGAAAAACACGGTGAGGACCAAAATTGTAAATTCAATAACTTCGTGAAAAAAAATTATTTTGACCTAATATTTGGGATACTATTTTGGCGATGTTGTTTGGCGAGTTTAGCAAAATTTCAAGCAAATCGGGGACCATGAAGAAATCGGCGGAGTTCCCCTTTAAGTCCTTCTGAGGTACCCCATGCTTCTCAGTATTGGCCGCCACCTTTCTGCCTTTGATAACACCTCGGCGCACGCACAGCCCAAGCCTGGCGGCCTCAATGCTTGTATAGCAGTACTGCGCTGGCTGAATTTCCCTCTACCCAGGACAAATCAGACGCCCCACTTTTCAAACACTACACTGTTCGCATGCGAGTGGTATTTAGTCTACATGCAGGTAACTTACGTGTAATTTAAATGTGCTCACTGACGAATTGGTATTCTCATTTATTTAAACCCTTGCTCATACAAAAACGAAACAAGACCCCCAAATCACCTTTTTATGATAAGTACATCACCGACACTCGAAACCATGAAGTTCAGCACTGCTATATAAAACACTGAGCCTTTCTTTTGCGTTACATTTTTTATATGGGTAGCTATTTTTAAGATGGCTGCCACCGCAAACCTTATGCCCCCCCCCCCCCCCCCCCCCCGGACTTCGAATGGAATTACGCACCTGGTAGAGGGGCCCTGGGTTTCGGTGAAGATGGAAGGGTGGATTATAAAAGGGTTGAGGTAACGTAAAGGAGGTTGGAGCATTGTTGGAAGGAGACTAGGGAAAACTGAAATTGGTAAAAGTAACTAGAACCACTGCCGTGGTTCTAGTTGCTTTTACCAATTTCAATTTTACCAACTTCAGTCGCCCTTGCGAAAAAGGTCTATAGTTTTTTCGAATAAACTTTCAGGTGCTGTTGTTACTCTCGAGTCGATTTCTGATTTCGAAAGAGCTCTACGTGTGTTGTTTCAAGAAAAAGAAGAAAAAAAGAAAGAAAGAAAGAAAAATATATATACTTGTCTTTGGCACGCCTCTGTAAGCAGATTTAGAACACCGGCTTTTTTTTTTATTGTGTGTACGTGCGATGTACAGAGAATATAGTGTACACTACTTGTTTTGTATTATCCACTCCTGCTTTGGCCTTTAACAGGGCTGGCAGTATTGTGAAATAAATAAATAAAAAAAAAAGTAACGATGTGGAGCGAGGGGGGTTTTCGGTTTTCGGCGAGAATTAAAATTTTTGAAGCGCGGCCCATACGGTCGTGTGCAATCTGTTGACCAATCACAATTAGGCGAGCCGCGCTCAAACGTTGATAATGAGCCAGCAATGATCAGTGATGAGGAGCTGTTGTGCGCAGTATTCTGTAAACTGTCTAACGTCAAAAAAAAAAAAAAAAGGCGTACCTTCTTTCCTTCTTCCGTCGCTACTGGACACTGGATCAAGCTCGTTTCTGGACCGCGAGTGCCGCAAGTTACAAATACAGTCGTCAGAGTATAAAGTAAAACGCTGCTCCAGAGGCACATACGGTTTCACGCACAATGCACTCGCAATACACATCTACAAGGTGTCGATTCTTGATCGGTATCCAAGCGTGCGGAGCAAAGCGTAGCCAGTGTGTGTGTGTGTGTGTGTGTGTGGGGGGGGGGGGGGGGGGCGTATTCCCCCCCCTCCCCGAAATACAGTATTTTGACCTCCCCAACCCTTCCCCCTCTCCGCACCCCAACTCATGGACATCCCAGCTACCTCAGCCCTTCCTGACAAAAATTCCTGGCTACGCCACTGGTGCGAAGCCACAGAGACGCAGCGCTTCGACATGCCAAGGAAGATTTGATCACGCCGCGAGATCAGCGAAACTTGCTTTCGACAACGCTTTTTTTTTTTTTTTTGTGTGTGGCACTGCGCTTCCGTAAAAATTTTCGAGTGTTCTCAACGGCAAGTCTCACGGATTACACAGTGTTTTGAAGAACTTCGGCGCTTGACGATGAACGAGTAAAAACCCTGTCTTTAAAGGGGTTATGACACGAAAATTAAACGGATAGATTATTCTTGAAATGGAATGCTCATAGGCTACTTACTATATACACCAAGTTACGCAATTTTTAGAGCTCTGATAATTGCAATATTCAATTTACAAATTTTTATAATTTTCATCTGGCGACCAGGCAACACTGCTCAAGTTAGTCACACCATGATGTCCATAAACCACGTGACCATGAACACTCTCTCATTCTAGGCGCCCCCATGATCGCCCAAGCTCTTCTCGTCGCGGTACGAACAAAACCGCTCAAACAGCTCGGTAAACTGAAAGCTATTCTCGCTCTCGGCCCCCGGCCGGTTGACCTTCCACCCTGCATGCGCCTGCGAGATATTCCCGGACGACGGTGACCACGGCGAACTCGTCGTCGCTGGAGCTCGTCGCCAGCGGGTCGCAGTCAAAATGAACAGCTTCCAACATCTCTTGATAGCAATCACTCTCATCGCTGCTGCGATCAATGTCGAACACTTCGACAAGGCGATCGATGCCGTAGACGTAATCGTCACAGACCGGATGCTGGAAACGTGGAAGGTAAACGAGGAAGCTGAGAGTTGATATGCCAAGAGAGCCGAGTCTGTGAGTGCGTGCAAGTAGACACCGCGCTGGAGGCTGGCTACGTCATCAGCCTCCAGGTCCGCCCGGATCTGCCCCTCCGAGGGGCCCGCATATAAATCGATTTATCCACGAAATTATCGCGCCTTTTTCAAAACAAATTTAGCAGGATTATAGGAACATACAATGGGTCCTAGCAGTATAGTTATGTAATATTTTATTTTTGGCGTGTCATAAGTTATGTATATTTGAATGTCTGTTTTTGCATCATTTTCATTTGCCGATTTCGCAATAACTATTATGAATTTCACGATTCTAAATAGCATACCAGAAAGGTAAAGGCCGGGGAGTCAGAAAATATAGTTAGTTGAGGTAGCTCAAAAATCGGCGGAGTACCCCTTTAAAGGGGCCCTGCAATGACTTTTTTACTAATTTTTAATTTGCACCGAACCTGAGCGCACTGAACGTAGTAACTTAGTGAAACTTTTCTTTTCTTGAAATTCCCTTTGTTTTAAAAGTTATAGGCAAATTAAAATTACAAAAACAAGCAAAAAATAACCTCCCTCATGACGTCCTTGGTTGCTTGAGAGTGGCCGTGAACTAAAAGAGGGGTAGTGAGCTTACCGAGCGCTCACGGCTGCCGCACTCCAAGTCGACAGCGCGAGAGGGCGCCATTGAAGCATGTTCTGGATAGGCTGCATGCAGCGGGCAGCCAGAGCGGCTCTCATTGCATTTGCTGCGCGATTAAATACTAATTCGGCATGACACTTCATTGGCCACAAACGACAGCAAACACGGGGTAAAGATCAGTTTAGAATGGGAGCTACTTTGCACTGCCATACCGCGAAACGGCCAAATCGCAACACAAAGCTTCTCGCCGAAGGCCTTCGGAACGCTCGGAGCCGCTCGGATCCTCCTGCCCAAATGACCGCAGCGCCGCCGCGTACATCCGTGACCTTTCCGTGTCGGCGCCTGATCCCACTACTCCTTTCTAGTATGCGCCGCCTTTTCCACCGCTTGGTGGCGGGTATGCCCACGGGTCATTTCTTGTTTCCGTACTTTATGAACTGCATTCGTTTCTTTTTTGATCTAAAATACTGAACAAAAACAACTTTTATAAAAAAAATTAAACGGTTCGCGCCACTTATATTTTGTATTTCGACTAAAAAGAAGCTTTTAGCGGCTCTGACCAGTAGTAAGCCTAGGACCAAAGACGTCACATTTTGCGCGCTTTCGGTACCGCGGGTCGCCCTCGTCGGTGGAGGAGGTTTCCGCGTCGTCCGGTTAAAATATGACGCACTGATATTTAGTTACTCTCTCCGTGTCCGCTGGATTGCCTGAACCCCAAGAGACGTGGAAACCGCAAAAAAGGTGGACGCTTTAATATGATTGCAGGGCCCCTTTAAGGTTTGACGCCAAAAAACAATGAGGACAGAAGAAGAGACTTGGAAGAGATGCAGACTCGACAAGGCGTTGCAGACTGCATCTCTTCTTGTGTCCTCGTTGTTTTTGGCGTCTAACTTTAAAGGGATACTGAATCGAAACTTGAAATACACCTATTATGGTCAGAAATAGGTTCAATATGATCAATGATATCCGTAAATCATAATCGCGCGTTTGTATTTTGAACGGATGGCCATATTTTTCACCCTGAGGGGCCCGATTGGGCGCGCGCTCAAAAATCAGTTATCGGAGATCTTAATTCTGGTCCCACTACTCTAACATTTCTATTCAGTTTACATACGATCAACTAAAGAATACGCAGTCATTGTAGCTAACGTCCCTCAGTGAACAAACATCGACGTTGATTCTAGCTAGAGCTGTATATAGCTCGTTCGGAGCAGATGGCTCTGCCAGGAGAAGATCGACGTAACACGGCTGATTAAAAAATAGACGCCGAGTTTACGCTTTTCGAAACTAGTCTGTTCGTGAAGTTGGTAAAGCAGTAAAACACTTCATCAAAGTTTGTGCCGATGGCACAAACTTAGCGCGAATTATTGTAAACTGTTCCTTTATTATGTCAAAAACTATTGTTGTTCCGTACATCAACAAAATAATCAAGAAACAGCGATTTTCTCACGTTCCCCATCCATTTGTGACCGGAGTTGGAACCCCCGGGTTCCAACTCCGGTCACAAATGGTCGCCGACCTGCATAGAGATCATACATACTAACTCTAGAGGAAAAGGTCCGCCATTTTCATATACATTCTGGCTGCCGCAAGCGGCGGATCATGCAGGCAGACCTTCTGGGTCCCAAACACGGTTACATCATCAGAGCAGTTTCGTGAACTTCAACAATTCACGAACTTACCGGTGGAAAGATATTCACGTTCCTTTCGAAGCTTTCTTTTTGAAAAGCGCGCAGATGTACGGCCTCGCGTTAACGCTAAACTAAACCATATAGACGCTTTCAGCGCGCGCCAAATCGAGCCGCCATAGCCGACCTTCCCTTGTCTTACCGAGATGCCGAGCCACTGAAGCGGGCGTTGACGAGTCTCCACAAGGGCCTATGCTGGGGAGAAGGACACAGTAACACTTAACATGGCAATAACCTGTCCTGCTGTGGTAATGATGAAGTGGAGCGAACGGAATAAGAGGGAAGAAAAACTGAAGGTCAGTTATGGCGGCGCCCATGCACAGCTGCCTGAAAGCGTCTATACCCGGCTTCGCCAGTGGGGCGCGGCTGGGCGCGGTTGAGGAATACGAAACTACGCAACCACCAGATTTCCGAGATTTCGACAGAAGGGAGGTTAATGCAGCGTAATGAGTTTATTGCTTTTTATAAGCGTTAGAATAGCTCCTAATTTAGTTTACAACGTTAAATTATCACTGTTTATATTGCTAAGAGTTTTCACTCTTCGCGTTACCATGGCAACGCTGCTTTCTTTCTCTCGTGTTCTGTCGCTCTCTTTTGCGTTCGTTCACTCGGGACCCAGGATGTCGGCGCACGGGATTTGCCACTCCTCCTCACCCACCTTTACCCCCCTGCCGACCTGGAACCCTGAGTACCACGTGACTCGCGCCAAGCTGCTCTGTCGGCCATGTTGACGGTGAAACACGCGGATCAAAGGATCGCGCTACTCTGCTCCGTAGCGGAACATTCAACGACTATTCTAGCCGTCAGCATCCAGTACAGTCCAGAGCCAAATCCAGATGCGGCCAGTGGTGTGGTGTAGTGGCGACCACGACCAACTGCGGTGACTTTAGGCCAGGCTCGGCTACTTGGACGCTGGAGCGCTGCGGCTCCGTCGGCTTTTGGCGAAATGGACGAAACAGCCAAGTTTTTAGATCAGAACGATCTATCGGGGAAAGGTTCTCGCAACCCGTCAAACGCTTCTGAAGAGGACGCATTAGGTTTCAACATTGAAGAAGTAAGAAAGCACCGGCTCTCTGTGCTATCCGATGGGGCGTGAACCGGGAACCGCTACGAGCGACTTGGTGTTCCAACTGTACCATAAATTCATCCGGAAATCATTGTACGTTGTGCGAAATGAGTGCTGATAGCTGTTTCTCACATTATTCTTGGGGACCCGAAAGGTTACCGCCAAGAATGCATATATCTGGGGCATAACATTGAGCAGTTCTGGGTTCGAAGCTTCCGTCTGTGATCATTGCAATGCAAGAGACTGCCGATTTCGCACTGGGATTTACTGTTTAGCGCTGTGGGGACTAGAGTGGGCCGGCGGTACAGACTGCTTAGATTTTGGCTGTAGATTTATATTGGCTTTGATGTCGCTGGCCTGTCCTATGAAACATGCTGGAGGACTAGGTTGGACATTTACATGTACTGCACGTTTTAACATTCACGGAAGTGACATTTTAAAATGTATATGTAAATATACAACCTAGGCACC
The DNA here is from genome assembly GCF_016920785.2 of Ixodes scapularis. Lineage (NCBI taxonomy): Eukaryota > Metazoa > Arthropoda > Arachnida > Ixodida > Ixodidae > Ixodes > Ixodes scapularis. The sequence continues at coordinate 79,979,286 of NW_024609884.1, forward strand.
TTGGAATCTTACCTTAAAGAGCGATAGACAAATCTGTAAGATCAAAATATGAATGTACCCATTACTGAGGATTAATGTGAGCAGCGTGCTGAGATCTCCATAGAACTGACCTTGTTCATTTGTTTTGCTCACAGTTGGACGATAAGGAATATGAACTTCCTGCCGTGCAGAACCCCCCGACGTTGGAAAGCATTTTAAATGAGGCAAGTACTCTTTCGGACAATTGGCTGGGTGCCACCAGGTTTTCTCCGACGCTCCTCGTCAACGGCCTACAACAATTATTTCATGCTTGTTACTGGCTGTATGCAAAATCGATGCTGAAACACTGGAGTGACGTCGATTGAACACGCCTTCTCCAGAATGCTGCAATTTTTCTTACCGTTGTGATGTCATTGCTTATTTCACGACCTAGGTACATTTTTCATCTACATGCAAATAAACAACACCGATCTAATAGCTAGATAAGCTTCCTGAGCACGCCGAGTACCTGGAGTGTTTTGACAGTCTCAATGTCAAACTTCCATCTTTCAGGCCGAAGGAGGCTCCCTTAGCGATGAAGAAGTATCGACCCAAGTCGGCGCTTTCTTCCAAGAAACCGGCGACTCGATGTCAGTCAGTAGCGTCGACTCCAAGAACATACTGGGTGACAAAAAGTGAGAACTTCTTCTCAATTGCGTTGTGTATGCAACTCTCACAAATGTGCCAGTGCCGTTGGCGGTCTTTTTTGTTGTTGCGCAGGTCATTCCGGGTTATTCTGCAGTAAGTTCAGTACACCGGGCTTGTTACGTATGCATTGTAGAATGCATCTGGTGATATAAACTCTCTGACGCATGTTTTGCCCGATTTATTTTGTTTATCGTATGTCACTACTCTTGTCGGCATTTCCATGCCTTAAATTAATCATCTTACCTGTTTTGTTTTTGTTTCGTGTTTTTTTCTTGCATTTCTCGAAGGGCACGGAAGAGTTCACATTACGCTCGGCACGACAGCATTATGCGACATGTTGTTTTGCGAGGAGTCTCCTCCCAGCTGCAGTCAGCGGCTCAGCGTGTCGACTCGGGGAAACCGACTGCCCTGGTTGGTAACTCCTGCTCCCTTGTGTCCCGCATTGTGACGGTTCGTTAAGCTTCCTTTGGGGCCAGCATTCTTACGGACTTGCTCTTTTAGGCAGTGTCATCTGTGATTGCCGTCGGGACCTTCCATGGCTTGGTGCTCGTATTTGGTGAGCCTACAAGGTTTTTTTTGCAGTTCACCGTCTGTCAGTTGTTGAAGAGCCTCTCACATTTATTCTATAGTTCAGCAGAATTGGCACTGCTTTGAAGCTGGGTTGCCTCTAAGTGAAGTGCTTTTCTGGTTTAAGCACCTTATAAACTTAGCTGAAGCATGGTGAAGCCATACATTAATTAGTCAAACACTCACGCTTTTTTTTCTTAACGTGTTTAGTAACGTTAGGAAAGTTTGCAAGTTCTAAAGGTTGAGAAGTTTGAGAATTCGTGCTCCAAGTGATGGTGTCGAAGCTCTTCAAAAGGGAACTTAACCCAGGCTCTGCAGTTTGAGTATACATCAGCTTACATTTCAATCTTCAGCATTGCGATTTCATAACACAGCGTGGGTTTGAACTTAGATCCTGATCAAGCCTTGAAATGGTGTCTGGGAAGCAGGCAACTCGGAGAGCAGTACGGGTCGGTGTCTGCTCTTGGCTTCAACAGCGATTGCACGAGGCTCCTCTGTGGCTATGCCAAGGGTCAGGTAAATAAGATTCAGCTTTTCATGTTAAGTTTAGTGACTGAGTTCAGTCTTTAACAATGTTTCTGACCATAGCTGACCATGTGGGATCTTACCAGTGGGAAGCTGCTTCGCACCATCACAGACATTCATCCTCCCCAGACGGCCATTTTGCATGCCAAGGTAAGCCTTGCTTCTTATTTCAATAAACTCCTTTTAGAATTGCCTAATTTGTTAGGTGAAGAAATGCACATGGAAGACAGGTTTGTGGTGCCAACTGAGCTAACATTTCCTTCTCTGTGTTTTGTTCCCCCCTCTCAGTTTACAGATGACCCCACTTTGGCAATCTGCAGCGACAGTGGCGGCTCAGTGTTTGAGCTCAACTTCAGGTCTGTTAACTTGCTTGTGGATTTCATGAATTTTTATTTCATTTATAATTGTCATCATTCTCTGAAATATACAAAATACTACATGGAATAACCTTTTTACAAAGACTCTGCAGTAAACAGAAAAAAAGCTATTCTAACACTGAAGTTGTTGTGGCCAATCAAGTTTGCAAGTGTTCTGCCAATTTGCAAAGTGTGAACTGGTTCACCTCATATCTGAATGATATTGGAGCACATTGTCCTCATTGACTGACATTGTACCTAGTAGAACAGCAATGGCTACACTAGCTGGTTTTTCCAAAGTGTCTTTCTTGCTAATTTTATTTTTATTTTTGGAGGACACTTCTTGTCTTGTTTATATTTAAGGTGAGGCAAGCCTGCCTCCTTGGCAAAGCTAGGATTCTTGTTTTCTTTCCAGGTCTAGTCCTACAGTTTCATGAATGTGTGGTTAGTGTGTGTCAAAGCATAGTGATGGCTGTACGAGGAGGTTACATATAAGACATAGTATCTATTTGTTCATATTGGGCCAGCGTGGGCTAACTCTTCTGGTTCCTCTCGTCCTTCCCACCTTTCAGGAAGGTCCTCAACAACCGCACTTGCGAATCCGTTTGCATCTTTTCTGGAAGGTACGTAGGAGGCAGACCGCAATGCCGTCCCCCTCTTGTCCTTTCAAACTTCGATCAGAGGAATCTTGGAGCCATCAATGATGCTGGTGATCTGGATGATGCTCCTCTACCTCATGCACTTAGTCATTGTGACGCCCTTGCATCACCCCAGAGATGCTGTGCTCCCACTGTAGCTCATCTCCTATGCGGAGGGCAAGTTCGTCTGCTTCTTGCGCAGGGGGTAGCGGTGACGTCAGAACGCCGAGCCCTGATTGGCTGATCGCGACCCCCTATCTGAGCGTCGTCTGCTCCTTTGCAACGTCGTCTGCGTCTGTCTTATTTTTCCTACGACTTTCGGAAGTGCAGAGGCCAGATTCATGAAACAATCTTACGCCAAAAATGTGCGTAAGACAAAACTTAAGAACAAATTCGTATTCATGAAACGAAATTTTCGTAAGTTTTGCGCAGGTTACGACGAAATCCTACGACAGCTCCGAAGCTGTCTTATGCACTTCTTACGATCAAATCAGCATGGCCGACAGCGTCGCGGTCGCGACGACCCACGGACGTTTATTTTTCTACGTGCGCTTCTCACGCGTCCCGACCTCAAGCAGCAAGAAAAAAGTAAAAAGTACTTGAAACAGACCACGACGAACAAGAACGCTGGATCCACAAACACCCGGGAAAAGCTCCAACGGCCACGATTCCACCGAACGCGACCAAGCGAGCTTCGGCAGTTAGGCCTAGCGGGCACTCCGCGACTCGGCGACCGTCTGCCCACGACCGGCTGGCGTGCTGAATGGAATATGCCCGCGCGACCGTTGTGAACCCTTCCCGTAATATACTTTGATCGCTGACCTCAGTTTTAGATGAAGAGGTCAATTTCTTCCTCTTGTTATCTCCTTAGCCAACGGTGACTCTCGCCGGTGAAAAAGCGGTGAATCTCCGACAGATGCAGGAAAGGTAAAGCAGCCATCGCTTTGACTAGCAGACGTAAAGCAGACGACGTTAACTGCGCCAACCCGCCGACACCGTTAAAGAATGAGGGGTCTCGTCGCATACGAAAGGAGGAAAAATGTATTTGGGAGGGAACTTGCGGACACTAACGCGCTCACTCTCGGTTCTTAGCAAACAAACCACGGCGCCTCAGGACACCTCGCCAGTGACTCCTTTGACTTCCCTCCTTGATGCGCGTCTGCTAGTTGTTCGACAAAAACAACGTACCGCTCGAGTTATTTCGTCTGCCCTCTCTGAAAGGCGAAGTCGAGCTCGCTCGTAAAGACCTGCACTTCCGAAAGTCGCAGGAAAGGTAAGACAGACGCAGACGATGTTGCGAGCAGACGACGTTACAAAGGAGCAGACGACGCTGAGATAGGGGGTTGCGATCAGCCAATCAGGGCTCGGCGTTCTGACGTCACCGCTACTTCCTTTCTCATGCGCAGAAGACGAAAATGAGCCCACTTGCGAGGCGTATTGCAAGTTCTGCAAGCCGTCGGAACTAGATTATTATTCATTGTCAAGGGATTGTTCTTTTTTTTTTTCTTAAGGAAGGCTTTTTCAATGATTTCTGATGTGTCCATTTAAGATTGCACAGAGTTTTGGTCTCTCCGTTGCTTGTTCGCAGTCGGGGCGAGGTTTGTGCTGTCGAACCGCTGCGAGTGGGCCAGGAAATTCGCCACCATCCAGCCCATGATGTCTCCCTCCTGGCTCTGGGCACTGTCACCAAGGTATGCTGCTTTTATAAACCTCAGACTGCAGCTACGACAGAGATTTCAAGAAGAAAAGTAGAAAGCATGCTTATTCTCGTTTTTCAGACGACGTGACAAATTTAGGAAGGAAGCGTGCATTATATTTTTCCGATTTATTCAGTAACAACTGAGGCATTGAAGCATAAATCAGTTGCAGAGAACCATATATTTCTGCAAAGCCATTTTTAGTACTCTCTCGATAACCGCTCATTGGATCCAACAGCTATACTTAATAAAATTGATCAAGTTATGTCTTTATTCGCCTGGTTTTTTTTTTTGTTTTTTTTTAAAGGTTGCTTTGATTATACAGTGGTACCTTGCTATGGCAAATGCTGACATAGTGAAGTGCACTTGTAATACTGGTGATAGAGGCTGTTGAGAAGTAAAGGACAAGGAAGAGTGCGCGGACCATTGGGGGCCATGTTGGGGACCTGTAATGTTAGTGTTTCATAAATGGCCATCCAAACCAGGACACGTCTTGGGTCCCTTCTTCCACATTATTTTGGTGCCGAAACCCCTCGAGAGGACATGGACCGCCTACGCAGGACCCGCGGCGTTGTCCGCTCTGCCATCACCAGGAAGATATCCGAGCTGGACGATCTTATCCAGAACCCAGACACAACAGAGCTTGAGTTGCGGCTCCCGCTCGACCCCCTCATCCAGAAGCAGACAAGCCTAGCTGACCTGGACCGGGATATTTTGTTTTCGACAGAGGACGACGACTTGGAAAACGAGATCGAGGGAGGAGAGGACTACCATACGGGGATCAGCCATGGCATCACGCGCCTTCGGTTCGCCCTGGACAAACTGAACCATTCCACGAACAATGCCATGCATGTTGCAAACATCCCAACCAACACACTGTAGCCCGGCGGCCTCCCTCCCAGAACGGAAATCCTGAGCAACCTTTTTCCCACCGGAACTGTCCCTCCAGCACTAACTCGTGGCAGTCATTGCACGGTCACCCTTCCGAAATTCCAGGTGCCTACCTTTGCCAGAAACATCAGTGATTGGCAGGAATTTTGGGACCATTTTGATGTCACGATCCACAGAAATGCCTGTGCCCCTCCCATCGAGAAATTTAAGTACCTCATGACATACCTCACTCACAACGCAAAGCGCGCTGTTGAAGGCATTTGTCTCTCTAAGTAGAATTATGACCTGGCAGTTCGTACACTTCATGACAGATTTAGAAGATGCGACATCTTGATTGACGAACATATTAACCAGCTACTGAATCTCCTGAAAATAAGCAGCTCAAGAAACATCACCTAACTTCGTCAGCTGTTCGACGCCATTCGCTTCCGCACAACATCTCTAGAAGGCTTGGATGTTTTGCCCAACAACTATGCGGTGGTTTTTCATTGTGTACTGATGAGAGCTCATCCCGAAGATCTAGCACTCATGTGCTGCCAAAAACGAGAGGATAGCGCGTCAACAGCCAGCCTCAATGCGCTCAAATGGCACCCAGACAATCAAGTCAAGGTTATCATGACGTTTCTTCAAATCCAGATTGAGAGATGAGAGGAAGGATGCATGGAACAGGCCGCTCGGGCATCCAAAGGCACACCACATCAGTGAAACTTGCAAACGCAGTTCGTATCGAACAATCCATCTGCACTGGCACTGACCAACGAATCAGTTCACCGCCGAGTCTTTTCGTGTTCACGAAGTTCAGAGCTGCCAGGCTGCACTATCAACCCAGGAAGAATGATCAAGCCTCACATGGGCACCCTGCTGCTTCAAGTGCGCCAAACACAACCAGATCGCCCGTGCCTGCCGCACAGCAAGGAGCCTTACTTGTACCACTTGCGGAGGGCACCACCTAACCATTCCATGCAACATTTTCCGACCCTCTCGAGCTGTGCAAGGCACTGGCCAATCTGAAGAAGACTCTATTACAAACTCTGGGGCAGTTATTAGTGCCCCAGAGAACCTGGCGAAGCAGGGACCATCAATTCTGCTTCAAATGGGCCAAGTGTGGGCTTCTTCGCTGTATCAAAGAGTCCTTGTTCGAATATTGCTGGACAGCGGCAGTCAAAAATCTTTCGTGTGTCGTGGCATCTAAAAAATATTGAACTGCACAGCTCTTGGAAACCAAGAGCTCATCGTATTCACATTTTATAACACTCGACGACCTTCACGCTATCACTGTCGACGAGTTACCATCAAACTATGTTGTCGAACCATTAGCACACAAATCAATTTGCAAGCATCGGAGGTGCCAGAAATCTGCACTGTCACCAGTCATCCAATCGACAAAGAGCTGCAAGCTCCACTTCACTCTGAAAACCTGCTGAGCGCCGATGAAGCGCCGGAAGGTGTGCCATGCCCAAATGAAATAGGTGTCCACATCGGATCTGACATCTATTGAAGATTGCCACAGGCAGAATTAACCGCCTCAACGAGACACTAATGGCAGTTGAAACCGTCTTCGGCTGGATGACACAAGGAATGTATACCTATCATTCTGGCAACCCATGGAGCACAGTCACCACCCTTTCTCTATCATGTGAATTCTCCAATGATGGGAACAAAGATTTTGATTCTTTACAAATGCCATGGGTATCACCGATTCAACCAACACTCAAACAGTTGATCCCCAGCGCTCCAACGATTTTAAAGAAGCATAAAAAACCATGATCAGTGGTAGAAGTGCCTCTCATGATAAGTACCGAAGGCCTAGGACCAGATTGCAATAACTGCAGCATCGCAGAAATCTGACTGTTCTTACAACTTGAGCGGTTTCAGGGAGAGCCAGAATTGCTGGAGCAATACGACAGAACTATCCGAGCCTATTTCGATGACCACCACGCAGAGTGGGTGCAGCCATCAACCCAACGAGCAGAGAACACATACTACCAACCCCACCATGCTGTAATACGCCAAGATGCCATTACCACAAAAATCCGCATAGTATTCGAGGCTTCTCAAGCTCCCAACAAACCATCGTTGAACAACGTCTTTGAAAAGGGTCCCACGTGGGATGCTAATCTTCTCCAACTTCTCTTCAGCTTTCGAGGCTCCAAGGTCGTATGCATAGCCGACATTCGGATGGCTTATAGATTCAGGTTCGTCAAGATGATCGCACTTCCTGTGGATCGACAAACTTCCCAACGGCACAGATGCTCCATAGTTTGTTGAACGGCAGATAACAAGAGTACCGTTTGGAGTCGCTTCAAGTCCGTCTCTGCTTGCCGCCACTCTTCGTTATCTTTTCAAAGCCTTGAAGAGCAGGTACCCCAGAACTGTTGCCCAGATCAAGGATGCCTTCTATGTCGATGACTTAATTGTTTGAGCATCCACTGAACATGGCGCGTTGCGCCTCTACCACGAGAGTACAGCGATCCTTGCAGATGCTAAAATGGAACTAAGGAAATGGGCGTCGAGTTCAAGCACGCTTAAACGGCAGTTTCTTGAAGACTGCTCCACTTACGACAATGAAGCCGGCACGACTTGCATGATGAAGGTTCTTGGATTATTTGGGACCTCGCAAACGATGAGATCATTTTGAGCTCACAAAACATCCCTACGTTTCTCACATTGCGTCAACCAACAAAACGCTCCATTTGGCAAGTTTGTTCTTAACTTTTTGAACCTCTAGGCCAGTGATTCTCAACCATCCATGTTTCGCGGACCCCTTGTGGGTCGGCGGAGGTAATGGAGGACCCCGTTCGTGGTGAAGAGAGGGGAAAGGTGAAGGTTAAATATAATAATGATTTAATAAATGGATATAGCTAAGGACTAGTGTGAAGTAGACTTCTCTTATTTTCATTCACACTAGAAAACTCGCCAGAAAACTGAAACATTTCGTCTCGATCTGAAAAAAGGCAACTTTATTGCCGAGCTTTACTGGTGAGACACGGCTTTGTGGATCTCTAAAATGCCTTCGCGAACCCCAAAGGGTCCGCAGACCCCCGTTTGAGAACCACTGCTCTAGGCTACCTGGCTCCTCTCACAATTCGGGCAAAAACCCTGTTCCAATTGCGTTAAATAAGCAAGCACCCCTGGGACAAAGTTCTCCCACAAGAAGCGTAGACTGAATGGAACAAATTGTTCACGGAAATATCTATATTTGAACCATTTTGCCCCGGTATGTTAATTCCTTATCGTCTAGCACAATTGAGCTTCACGTCTTTGTCGATGCAATCCCACAAGCTTATGGCACTGCCATCTACGTCCGTTTCATCAACACAGACGGTACAATTTCAACGCGTTTGTTGATTAGCAAGAGTCGAGTGGCCCCCATCAAAACAATTACATTGCCACGGCTACGGTTGCTTGCCTGCCTTCTAGGAGCACACCTCATCGACAATGTATTGAAGACTCCGAGCTTCAACAAGCCCCAAACAAATCTCTGGACAGGCTCCAAAATTGCGCTTCACTGGATCAAGGGGGATTCGTCAAGGTGGCAGCTATTTGTCAGAAACCGGGTTGATGACAGACCCTACTGGGTGGGCACATTGCTCAAGCAGTTATAACCCAGTCAACCTCGTGGCACGTGGCATCTTCACTTCTGTGCTCAAGAACGAAGCACGATAGTGGACCGGACCTTCTTGGCTATTACAACCAAAACACGCCTGGCCCCAAGAAGTATGTCAGTCCCCCCCAATCTACCTTTAAATGAAGAAGCACAGATGTCCATGGCAACTCCCGTTACAACAACAAACCTACCCAAGGTTCTTCAGCTTCACCATTACGGATCCCTAACTCGGGTTTTAAGGATCACAACTTGGATTCTGCGCTTTTTCACCAATTCATCCCAGTCCAGGCCGTCCATAACCGAACCATCGTTGTCTGCCGAGCTCAGAAAGGCCGAGACCTATTGGATCTCCATCACACAAAGGGAATCCTTTCTTGAGGCCTTTGATGACCCCTGTCAGAAAGAATCAACATCTACTAAATCGAACATCGGCACTCTCCATCAGTTCCTCGGTGAGGACAAGCTGTTGCAGGTGGGAGGACGACTGCAAGAGCTAGATGACTTGCCAGATGTGAAGCATCCTATTTCTTGCCCTGCAAGCATGAGTTTACTGACCTGCTAATGTCGAACACACACCGTCAACTCATGCATGGAGGTGTCCAAGTAACACTCACGGAGCTTCGAGAACGCTTCTGGATAATCAAGGGTCGCCAAACGGTCAAACTCGTCATGAACAAGTACCCACCCGGCCGGTGAAGACGCCTTGCTCCCGAAACCGCCCCGTACGCCCCACCCCCTCACGATCGAGTTCACCAAGCAACCCCATTTGCAATAGTAGGCATAGATTTTGTTGGGCCTCTATATGTACGTACCGCTCCAGTTTCTACTCCAGGGCATGCATCGCCCTTTTCTCATGCGCTGTTACTCGCACCATCCACATAGACCTTGTGTCTGACATGACCGCAACTCAATTTCTACTAGCATTCCGTCATTTCGTAGCCCGTCATGGACTTCCATCAGATATCTACTCCGATATTGCACAGACATTCAAATGCTCCACATGAATGCTTTCCATCTTGTCTACGTCCGAAGTTCAAGACTACTGTAGTGGGCTTTGGATACATTGGAAGTTTATTGTGGAAAGAGCACCCTGGTGGGGGGGATGGTGGGAATGAGTGATCCGGACACAGAAGGACGTCTTCAGACGAGCACTAGGTCGCAGCAGCCTGATATTCAAGGTGCTACAAACCTTGCTATGTGAAGTGGAGGCAGTGGTAAACAGCCGACCTCTGACCACTTTGGGTTCCGATCCCTCAGAGCGACAACCGCTTTGTCCCTCATATTTTCTCATAGGCAGGCGCCTCACAGCCACTCCTCATAAACTAGGGGAGTTCAACCAGCCTTCCAGAGAGTCAAGCTTTCAAACACAAGCCAACCTACGGCAAACAATCCTAGGCCACTTTTGGCATAGATGGAAACGCGAGTACCTATTCTAGTTGTGGTCGGCTCATGAAAGCCTCGAACTCCAACCCCAACGATCAAGATTGGCGACGTCGTGATCGTCACTGACGATGGCACTCCTCCCCTACTGGGGAAACTTCGTTGGATCGCAATGCTCTTTCCCAGGGGAGATCAAGTTCCACGAGTGTATGAAGGTTTCTTCTGAAATAACTGACTTTACTATAAAAAGTTTTTGCTCTTTTTCTTTTATTTTTGTATTCGTTTATTCATTCTAAATAATTACTGTAAATGATCAGACAGAGCAAATGTGGTTTGTTTATATGTAGCTCCAGTAATCTTTCTTAAGTATACATTGTTTGTCTTATTTATTTGACTTTACTGTGTGCCCAGCTGTGCTATGGCAGGAGTAGCAGGTGTTTTGAGCATTGTGCACACATACAAAGCAGTTCTTATTCTTGTTAGTGCAGTTGTAAAAACGGTAGCAGCAGTGGGCTTCCTGGGCAAAATATCCTATTAGTTATGGCCATTCCTGACTTCGCAGCTGTGTTCTTTTGCAAGTTAATACTACTACCATATTTCCTGTAAAACAATGTTACAAGAATCACATTTTCTCTCATTGCAGGTGATTGTAGTCACCGTGCGGCCAATCCTTCGTGTACGCTTCACTCATCCACTGAAGGTGAGTGAGTGCTCATGACATTTTATGGGCTTTAAGAACACCCCTTGGGACGACGTGATTTGTAAGTGTTTTTTTTTGCAGGCTGATCCTGACACTTTGCCGCTGCTGAGCTGGCAGTTCGTGGTTATCCAGGTTTCAGCTGCGACGCGCATCATTGACCCCGTCCTTGCTTTTGGTCGCCAAAATTTGCTCTTCTTCTTCCAGGTATGTATAAGTTGCCATGGTTACAACCTTGCTCTCAGTGCACGGTTTAATTCTCTGGTAATGATTACCAACCGGAAAGATTTGCCCGACAGCATTGTTATTAAAAGGGCTAGATGAGTGTGCACTCGAATCTAAGTGCCTACTTTTCTCAAATACGGTGGTGCACCCAAAAAACATGGGAATTATGTTTACATTTGTCTACAAGTTTGACAGCGGTAGCTGTCAGTGCCCCTTTCTGGCAAAAAATGCTCATGTATGAATGCAAAACCCCACTCTACAGCAGACTCACTGCTCTTCCTCTCCCCATCATTCCTCACACACAGCAAGGCTCTCTCTCGCTGCCCCTTCTCTTTTCCCCTGTAGGCCACTGCTGTTCTTACTCCGGCAACACACTCCCTTCCACCCCCCCATCTCTCCGACAGCCGCCGTTGTGAAATACCCACGTCATCACGCTGTGCAGACACGCTCCCTCGCCTCCCCACTGCCGCCGCCTAGGTTCCGTCTCGTGTACTCTCAGCACCTCTCAATATGGCTTAAGTTGCTCGTGCACCATAAAACCCCAATCATCATCAACTTTCCGCGCCTCTACAGAACAGCTTGCATACATGCTTTCGCTTCTGCCGTTGCAGGTGTGGTCACGTGTGCTCCTGTTCTAAAAGAGCATTAAAAAACACCTTTCTGTGTCCTTTTCCAACACATGCAACATCTCGCACAATGGTTCCACCAAAACACAAATCTCCTCACACACGTCCCCTACATCAATTCTACTTAAAGCAAAGAACCCATTGCAGACATTGTACAGAAGACTGACTGAAGGCAGATCTCCTTCAACCTGCCTTTCCACAATGCAGCAGCAGCTACCCCTGTCAATCGCAGCACACTGTGTGGTCGTTTGCGACTTTTTTAAAAATCTTATAAGAACAGGGCTTGGAATAATGTAATGATGGTAGTGGAACAACTCGTCATTCGTGTGTGGCTGCTGTTTACCTTTAGTGCTAGTCCTCCGTCTTTTTTTTGCCTTTTTTTTTAATGGCATTTTTCGCTCAAGGTCAAAAAGTGGATAATTTGAGTGGTAGTCATTTTGGCTTTCTCAGTGCTGAGGGAAAGAAACCTGTGTGGTTTCAGGTGAACATTTCCAGTCCCGACAAGATTCTCTTCATCCCGCTTCAGAAGATTGAATTGCAGTACACTGTGCAGACCTTTACAGTGAGCACCTATTTTTTTGGGCTCTCATATATTAAGTTATTTGGTATGGGTATTTGCCGCAGCATCTGACACTTTGGACACCTGACATTTCAGTGGCTGAACTCTCGCACTTTGGCTGCCTTGGACACTTCAGAGGACTTGCACATTTTGGATGTGCGCTCGCAGGAGGAGCTAGAGGTGGGTCTTTTTTCCTGTCTACTGGAACACAGTGTCACATCTGAATTTTGCTGACTTGTCCAGACCCTAGACATGGCAGATGTTCAGATGGTGTATGGCACAAGCCACTTCAAGGGACATGCAACGGGTGGAAATGTCAGCAAGGCCATGGCAAGTTGTTCTTTTTCTGCTCTATTGGGGCTCTAGTTCTTAGTTGGTCAGCAGTGCAAGTGGCAAAGCAGCTGCTCATCCCAAAACCAAAAGTTTCACAGATGCATTAAAACGAGGCTTTGCTTTCAAGAGTGATGCGGGGGAAGGACCTTGTAAATTTCAAGATCTAATTTGTCCTGAGAAAAGTTTGTATATATGTTACCAGCACACACAAGCCTTGAATACACTTTGATGTGGTGCAGGTTTATTTTAGCGGGATTCGGCATGGATGGCATAGTTCCAAATCTACTTTCGTAGCTAATGGTTTAATTGCTAGGCCCTGTTAGTCTCTGCCACAGTTCTGAACAGGCAGCTGTATTTCTGCTTTCATAGTTTCATGTTTTGATCACTGGACGATTGTTGGTTTGTCTGTCACTTCGATGGCCTGAAATGCCAAACTCCTCTTGACATTGTAACCATGTTCTGCAAAGCCCCCGTAACATTTTTTTAACATGTTTATCTTCAGGCAGCTGCTGGTGAGCGAGCCTGCTATCACTCTGTTGCTGGATTTGGTTCCCAAGTCCTTTTCTTGGGCGTCAAGTCCATTCACGTGTTGACACTGAGAACCTGGCTGGAAGTAAGTTTGTTTCATAGAGTACATGCCTTTGAAGGGAATTTTTACTTCCCCTATTTTTGTTTTTGACTTGTACTTAAGCATAAGTGTTGCAAATTATTTTTACAGGCTGCTTAGACAGAATATCCTCGAATGATCAGTTACTTGTGCTCAGTCTACCTAAATTCCCTCCTTTTATGTGCTAGTATACATAACATAATTCATTATCCATGTGTCTGCTTTTTATTTTAATGAGGGAACAATTTTCTATTCATTCCTGATGACCTACATAGTTTGATTCAGACAAATGAATATTACCGTATTTACTCGAGTAATAACCACACTATTTATGAACAAGGCCCTTGCGTCTCCTTTCCCACAGAACACATATACAGCCAGTCATTGCATTGTGCATAAATAACATAGCGAATAATCAGATCAAGAACACTATACTCCATACAAATGCAATCTTCACAGACGTATCTTCGCGCGAAGACGTTATCTCTGTCCTGTAAACAGCTGGAATCGTGCTGTCGATTGCGGTGATTGGCAATCTGTGTGTTCCGCGGAAAAGCGAACCCTCAGGTTTCCTTCATAAACAGTGCGGCTATTACTCGAGTAAATATGGTAAATGTAAAAGACTGCTCCTAGGTAAAATGCAACAACTGGCCCATTTCTTTATTTGAAATAAGTCATTTGCTATGTACTCGCTTGTATTCTTTGATTATGTGGCATTGCTTTATTTTCTTTGGATCTTTGTATTGTAATAGGCTTGTAGTGGGGCGAAAGCTCGCACTGCAGAACACTGGGATCCTGGGGTTCATCCCTACCCCTGCCTGTTTCGATCTGGATAAGCATCGTACCGGCATGATGTCGTGTGTCACTACTGTGTGATAGGTGTTAAAGGACACATGCAACGGAAAAAAAATTTTTTTTAAACGGCCTAGATGGAAAAAGAAGGTAATAAAACAAATTTACAAAGAAGAAAAAATTTTGAGAACTATATTTACGGCGCAAAACGAATTTGTAGTTGGCGCCTGCGGGAGCCGCTGCTGGTCACGTGGTAGACCTGTGCGCCACCACGCTGCGCTGCCGCCGCTGCATGCTGAGCGTGGTGCGCCACTAGTTCAACGCATTTCTCCACGCCGCCGCCTCCGTTGGAAGAGAACACACCGGCATTTTCTGACCGGCACACAGGTCTATCGCGTGGTGCTGGCCCCCTTTCAGGAGCGTCCTCTGGGCTCATAAAGTGACTTGCTAATCATTGCTTTTTGTTGCACTTCAAATGATGATGCATAAGTAACTTTTAGAGACCATAGGAAGCTTCCAAAAGAGCGCAAGAACCACGTGATAAATAGCAGCCAATCACGTGATAAATAACGGCCACACTTCCGTGCGCCCGCGGGCGACAGCTACAAATTCGTTTCGCGCTGTAAATGTAACTCCAAAAAAGTTTCTTTCTCATTGTAAATTTGTTTTATGACTTCCTTTCCACATCGAGGGTGTTTAAAAAAATGTTTTCTTTCTTTTGCATGCATCCCTTAAAGACTTTAAACTAGCAGTTGTTCTGCACTGGCAATAGTATTTCTCATCTAGAGCAGAGAGACCAGAGGCCCATTGGGACTAACTAACTTCCCATTGTCTAAATATACACACAGCACAGTTATTAGGTTTGTACTACCCCAGCTCTTATTAATGCTGGCCAGCCATTGGTCGGCTACTGATACCCGTTACTGTGGATGTGTGACTTTTTTTTCAGAGGATTGATTTTCTCTGCAAGCAGAACTTGTATCCGGATGCTCTTGCATTGGCATACAGTTTTTACAACGACGAAGCCAAGGCTGTGTCGGGTGAGTAGTCAGGACTCTCTACTTAGCATTTTAGTTTTATTATTGTACAACTTTTATGTATTTTTAACCTCCACTTTAAAAGTTCTGCCATAAGAAGTTAAGTTGCTTGCTGTATTCATTTCTGCCCCTTGCGGTGTGCCAACTGCATAGTAGGCATTTGAGAGCAGTTACCACTTTTTTTTTCTAACGAGTAGCATATTTATTCAAGCATATACACCTTTTTTGTTTAGCCTCGTACCCAGCCACATTGTCCCCATATTCGGTATGCGTTCCGAATAAAAGCAAAAAATTTCAGCTTAGAAAAAGGAAAAAAAAAAATAGAAAGGACATAACAAGAAGGAATGACGGTTGCAATTAAAATGTTAACATGTTCTACTGGCGAGGCGAGAGGAAAGCGATGTTTCCACGCATACCGGAAGTTCCAAAATTGAAGATGGTGGCACCCACATAAAAAAGGTGTATAGGTTGACGGCTAACATAGTTAGACCTCTTATACTAAAGAATTCGTTGAAAAAGACATGTCAACCTATTTTGTAATATAGCCGTGTCCCGGTAATACGGACACCTTCATTCTCCCCAAAAATCAACATAATATGAGTTGTCCTTAATAATGAGACCAAAATGCACGTATTTGTACCGAGTTCGTCCCTGAAAGCTTTGCGTCTGTGTGGGGTCAGTGTTGATGTTCTCCTTTTCTGAAAAATTTTTTTTTTTTTTCAGAAAAGAAAAGATACCAGGCAATTTAGTATGGTGTCGGAAGACAACCCAATCAGTATTTGGCTACAGGGTCACATATATATTTAATAAAGTAAAAAAAAGCAACTGCTCGAAACTGAAACTGAAACATGAGTACGGAGTTAATGGCCGCGACGTCTGGACTGGGGAGGAGGGAGAGAGTTTCCGGAAGGAAATCACGTAGTTGCACCCAACCACATTTTTAGGGGTGAAGCTCCTTAGGGTCTAGCCTTGTCCATCTGTCCGGCGTCCGTGCTCACATCTATTGCACTGCCTCCGGGATCGGCCCACTTTAAAAAAAAAAAAAAACGTACGCCCGCACGGGGGTTCAAACTCAGGACCGCTTGCTTACGAGGCAGACGTCTTAACCACTACGCTACACTGCAACGTTGCATGTAGCCGCTGAACGTCTAGACAGGAGAGGGCGCTGCAGTCAAATGCGTATATAATCGCGTTAAACTTTGCATGCATTGGCTCAACGTTTATAGACGAGAGGTCGCTGCGGTCAAATGCTCAACTGCATATATAACCACGATCCATACCACATATTCTCTTTCTGACATGGACCGTTGACTTAAGCGGTGGAGATGCGTTCCCACGGCTTCTAGCGGATCCAAGCTGATCCGCTAGAAGAACCACTGGCTGTGCATTTCACCGACCATAAAGCAGTAATAATGAAGTTGAAATGCAACCCGGAACCTATGAGCAATAAAAAAAAAAAATCAGCACCATCAGCACTACTTATGAACAGTAAAATCAGTATCATCAGCACCACCAGAGCTTCGCCCCAATCAACATCATTCACCATGTGGAAATGCGCCCTCTTTTTTTATTTTCGTTTTTTTTTTGGGGGGGGGGTTATGCGAAGGAGACGAAAAATGTGCAAACATCAAGCTTCTTGTGCTTGGTGTTTGCACGTTTTTCAAGCTCTTACCAATTAGTGTTCGTAAGACGAGTGATGTCTTCAGCCAGGAGAATGGGCGACGTCTTTGTGCGAATCCGCTTGGTGGTCGGGTGTGTTGTTTGGAATAAGTCCTGATTGTTTTGATCAGTTAAAGATTTCTCTTTCAAAGATAGATAGGTAGAAAGGTACCACGAACGACAGTTCTGAAGTAGAGGTCCCACGCTCGTCGTCCGCTGCCATCGCTTAGCGCGCTTTGTCCAGCCGTCCAGCCTGCGGCTCCAGTGATATGATGCTTTGTTGAGGATAATGCAGTACATGTACTTCCAGTACTCTGTGCAACTTTTTTTTTTTTTTTCATTTGACGTAATTCCAGTTTTTTAGAAGCAACTTTGATTATATTTGCTATGTGTGTCTGAATGGCGCGTGACCACGGAGAAGGGAGGGAACGCGACTCAAACCGGCCAGTTTTCGATTGGCGGTTTTCGGGAGACAAACGAAATTTCGAGTTGCAATTTCGACCCGCAAATTGGGTTTTGGGTAGAAGGGCTCTCATATGTCTTGTAGAAATAATAAAGGCCTTGGCAAGCATAAATACCCCGTCAGTGTCCCTTTAAGGAGAAGTGACTCTAAATACGGTATGTATACTCCCAAGATACCAAAGGATCCCTTTTTTTTTTTTTTTCAATCTGTAAAATCTTGCAAGAAGCAGTTTGTGGGATTTCAACTCTGCTGAGCTCCCAAATTTGCTCGACCTTTTTTGCCCTAAATGAAAATAAAAAGTCTCAAAGAAGACACTTAAGAATGCTTACGTCTTTAATACAAAAGCATTCCTACATGCAGCTCATTCCTACAAGCAGTGTGCCACGTCTTCCTTCTTCATATGGCGCTCCGGTGGTAGCATCACGCTCCCCCACTGCACAGGCGCGGCGAACCTTGCCGGGTTTGGAATGCCTTCCGTGACAAAGCATCTGCGTTGCTGTGCTTTTCTTTGTGTTTTATTTCTGAGGAGCGTTCGCTTTGACCTTGAGCGCCCCCACCGGCTACCGGGGCGAAGCATCTGCGTTGCTGTTCTTTTCTTTGTGTTTCATTTCTGAGGAGCATCCGCTTTGACCATGAGCTCCCCCGCCGGCTACCGTGACGGAGCATCTGCGCTGCTGTTCTTTTCTCTGTGTTTTATTTCTGAGGAGCGTCCGCTTTGACCATGAGTGCCCCTGCCGGCTACTGTGACGAAGCATCTGCATTGCTGTTCTTTGCGTTTTATTTCTGAGGAGCGTCCACTTTGACCTTGAGCGCCGCCGGCTACAGTGACGAAGCATCTGCGTTGCTGTTCTTTTCTTTGTGTTTTATTTCTGAGGAGCGTCCGCTTAGACCATGAGCGCCCCCGCCGGCTACCGTGACAAAGCATCTGCGTTGCTGTTCTTTTCTTTGTGTTTCATCTCTGAGGAGCGTCCGCTTTGACCGTGAGCGCCCCCGCCGGCTACCGTGACGAAGCATCTGCGTTGCTGTTCTTTTCTTCGTGTTTCATTTCTGAGGAGCGTCCGCTTTGACTGTGAGCTCCCCCGCCGGCTACCGGGACGAAGCATTTGCATCGCTGTTCTTTTCTTTGTGTTTCATCTCTGAGGAGCGTCCGCTTTGACCATGAGCGCCCCCGCCGGCTACCGCAACGAAGCATCTGCGTTGCTCTTTTTTTTTTATGCTTTATTTCTGAGGAGCGTCCGCTTTGACCATGAGCGCCCCCGCCGGCTACCATGACGAAGCATCTGCTTTGCTGTTCTTTTCTTTGTGTTTTATTCCTGAGGAGCGTCCGCTTTGACCGTGAGCGCCCCCGCCGGCTATTGTGACGAAGCATCTGCGTTGCTGTTCTTTTCTTTGTGTTTTATTCCTGAGGAGCGTCCGCTTAGACCATGAGCGCCCCCGCCGGCTACCGTGACGAAACATCTGCGTTGCTGTTCTTTTCTTTGTGTTTTATTTCTGAGGAGCGTCCGCTTTGACCGTGAGCTACCCCGCCGGCTACCGGGACGAAGCATCTGCGTTGCTGTTCTTTTCTTTGTGTTTCATCTCTGAGGAGCGTCCGCTTTGACCGTGAGCTACCCCGCCGGCTACCGGGACGAAGCATCTGCGTTGCTGTTCTTTTCTTTGTGTTTCATCTCTGAGGAGCGTCCGCTTTGACCATGAGCGCCCCCGCCGGCTACCGCGACGAAGCATCTGCGTTGCTCTTTTTTTTTATGCTTTATTTCTGAGGAGCGTCCGCTTTGACCATGAGCGCCCCCGCCGGCTACCATGATGAAGCATCTGCTTTGCTGTTCTTTTCTTTGTGTTTTATTCCTGAGGAGCGTCCGCTTTGACCGTGAGCGCCCCCGCCGGCTATTGTGACGAAGCATCTGCGTTGCTGTTCTTTTCTTTGTGTTTTATTCCTGAGGAGCGTCCGCTTAGACCATGAGCGCCCCCGCCGGCTACCGTGACGAAACATCTGCGTTGCTGTTCTTTTCTTTGTGTTTTATTTCTGAGGAGCGTCCGCTTTGACCGTGAGCTACCCCGCCGGCTACCGGGACGAAGCATCTGCGTTGCTGTTCTTTTCTTTGTGTTTCATCTCTGAGGAGCGTCCGCTTTGACCGTGAGCTACCCCGCCGGCTACCGGGACGAAGCATCTGCGTTGCTGTTCTTTTCTTTGTGTTTCATCTCTGAGGAGCGTCCGCTTTGACCTTGAGCGCCCCCGCCGGCTACCATGACGAAGCATCTGCTTTGCTGTTCTTTTCTTTGTGTTTTATTCCTGAGGAGCGTCCGCTTAGACCATGAACGCCCCCGCCGGCTACCGTGACGAAACATCTGCGTTGCTGTTCTTTTCTTTGTGTTTTATTTCTGAGGAGCGTCCGCTTTGACCGTGAGCTACCCCGCCGGCTACCGGGACGAAGCATCTGCGTTGCTGTTCTTTTCTTTGTGTTTCATCTCTGAGGAGCGTCCGCTTTGACCGTGAGCTACCCTGCCGGCTACCGGGACGAAGCATCTGCGTTGCTGTTCTTTTCTTTGTGTTTCATCTCTGAGGAGCGTCCGCTTTGACCATGAGCGCCCCCGCCGGCTACCATGACGAAGCATCTGCTTTGCTGTTCTTTTCTTTGTGTTTTATTCCTGAGGAGCGTCCGCTTAGACCATGAGCGCCCCCGCCGGCTACCGTGACGAAACATCTGCGTTGCTGTTCTTTTCTTTGTGTTTTATTTCTGAGGAGCGTCCGCTTTGACCGTGAGCTACCTCGCCGGCTACCGGGACGAAGCATCTGCGTTGCTGTTCTTTTCTTTGTGTTTCATCTCTGAGGAGCGTCCGCTTTGACCGTGAGCTACCCCGCCGGCTACCGGGACGAAGCATCTGCGTTGCTGTTCTTTTGTGTTTCATCTCTGAGGAGCGTCCGCTTTGACCATGAGCGCCCCCGCCGGCTACCATGACGAAGCATCTGCTTTGCTGTTCTTTTCTTTGTGTTTTATTCCTGAGGAGCGTCCGCTTAGACCATGAGCGCCCCCGCCGGCTACCGTGACGAAACATCTGCGTTGCTGTTCTTTTCTTTGTGTTTTATTTCTGAGGAGCGTCCGCTTTGACCGTGAGCTACCCCGCTGGCTACCGGGACGAAGCATCTGCGTTGCTGTTCTTTTCTTTGTGTTTGATCTCTGAGGAGCGTCCGCTTTGACCTTGAGCGCTTTCGCCGGCTACCGTGACGAAGCATCTGTGTTGCTGTTCTTTTCTTTGCTTTTTATTTCTGAGGAGCGTCCGCTTTGACCATGAGGGCCCCCGCCGGCTACCGTTACGAAGCATCTGCGTTGCTGTTCTTTTCTTTGTGTTTTATTTCTGAGGAGCCTCCGCTTTGACCTTGAGCCGGCTACCGTGACGAAGCATCTGCGTTGCTGTTCTTTTCTTTGTGTTTTATTTCTGAGGATCCTCCGCTTTGACCATGAGCGCCCCCGCTGGCTACCGTGACGAAGCATCTGTGTTGCTGTTCTTTTCTTTGTGTTTCATCTCTGAGGAGCGTCCGCTTTGACCATGAGCGCCCCCGCCGGCTACCGCGACGAAGCATCTGCGTTGCTCTTTTTTTTTTATGCTTTATTTCTGAGGAGCGTCCGCTTTGACCATGAGCGCCCCCGCCGGCTACCATGACGAAGCATCTGCTTTGCTGTTCTTTTCTTTGTGTTTTATTCCTGAGGAGCGTCCGCTTTGACCGTGAGCGCCCCCGCCGGCTATTGTGACGAAGCATCTGCGTTGCTGTTCTTTTCTTTGTGTTTTATTCCTGAGGAGCGTCCGCTTAGACCATGAGCGCCCGCTTAGACCATGAGCGCCCCCGCCGGCTACCGTGACGAAACATCAGCGTTGCTGTTCTTTTCTTTGTGTTTTATTTCTGAGGAGCGTCCGCTTTGACCGTGAGCTACCCCGCCGGCTACCGGGACGAAGCCTCTGCGTTGCTGTTCTTTTCTTTGTGTTTCATCTCTGAAGAGCGTCCGCTTTGACCGTGAGCTACCCCGCCGGCTACCGGGACGAAGCATCTGCGTTGCTGTTCTTTTCTTTGTGTTTCATCTCTGAGGAGCGTCCGCTTTGACCATGAGCGCCCCCGCCGGCTACCGCGACGAAGCATCTGCGTTGCTCTTTTTTTTTATGCTTTATTTCTGAGGAGCGTCCGCTTTGACCATGAGCGCCCCCGCCGGCTACCATGACGAAGCATCTGCTTTGCTGTTCTTTTCTTTGTGTTTTATTCCTGAGGAGCGTCCGCTTTGACCGTGAGCGCCCCCGCCGGCTATTGTGACGAAGCATCTGCGTTGCTGTTCTTTTCTTTGTGTTTTATTCCTGAGGAGCGTCCGCTTAGACCATGAGCGCCCCCGCCGGCTACCGTGACGAAACATCTGCGTTGCTGTTGTGTTTTATTTCTGAGGAGCGTCCGCTTTGACCGTGAGCTACCCCGCCGGCTACCGGGACGAAGCATCTGCGTTGCTGTTCTTTTCTTTGTGTTTCATCTCTGAGGAGCGTCCGCTTTGACCGTGAGCTACCCCGCCGGCTACCGGGACGAAGCATCTGCGTTGCTGTTCTTTTCTTTGTGTTTCATCGCTGAGGAGCGTCCGCTTTGACCTTGAGCGCCCCCGCCGGCTACCATGACGAAGCATCTGCTTTGCTGTTCTTTTCTTTGTGTTTTATTCCTGAGGAGCGTCCGCTTAGACCATGAGCGCCCCCGCCGGCTACCGTGACGAAACATCTGCGTTGCTGTTCTTTTCTTTGTGTTTTATTTCTGAGGAGCGTCCGCTTCGACCGTGAGCTACCCCGCCGGCTACCGGGACGAAGCATCTGCGTTGCTGTTCTTTTCTTTGTGTTTCATCTCTGAGGGGCGTCCGCTTTGACCGTGAGCTACCCCGCCGGCTACCGGGACGAAGCATCTGCGTTGCTGTTCTTTTCTTTGTGTTTCATCTCTGAGGAGCGTCCGCTTTGACCATGAGCGCCCCCACCGGCTACCATGACGAAGCATCTGCTTTGCTGTTCTTTTCTTTGTGTTTTATTCCTGAGGAGCGTCCGCTTAGACCATGAGCGCCCCCGCCGGCTACTGTGACGAAACATCTGCGTTGCTGTTCTTTTCTTTGTGTTTTATTTCTGAGGAGTGTCCGCTTTGACCGTGAGCTACCCCGCCGGCTACCGGGACGAAGCATCTGCGTTGCTGTTCTTTTCTTTGTGTTTCATCTCTGAGGAGCGTCCGCTTTGACCTTGAGCGTTTTCGCCGGCTACCGTGACGAAGCATCTGTGTTGCTGTTCTTTTCTTTGTGTTTTATTTCTGAGGAGCGTCCGCTTTGACCATGGGCGCCCCCGCCGGCTACCGTTACGAAGCATCTGCGTTGCTGTTCTTTTCTTTGTGTTTTATTTCTGAGGAGCCTCCGCTTTGACCTTGAGCCGGCTACCGTGACGAAGCATCTGCGTTGCTGTTCTTTTCTTTGTGTTTTATTTCTGAGGATCCTCCGCTTTGACCATGAGCGCCCCCGCCGGCTACCGTGACGAAGCATCTGTGTTGCGGTTCTTTTCTTTGTGTTTTATTTCTAAGGAGCGTCCCTAACCAGCATTGGCCCGTGGCCCCGAAATCTCTTAAAGGGGGGGTGCAACAATTTCGGGACTTCGGTCAAAGATTTCTGGAAGTTGCCCTCTGACACTTCTGAACTAAAGAACCGAAATCCGATTTGGCCTGCGTGTCCTAGTTGTTGCGTAAAAAAAAAGATAAAGATTGGCATTTCGGGCACCCCTCAACTCACTCCCAGCCTTCAGGGTCGCACCTGGTCCCCCTCCTAGTGACATCATTCGGAGTGCCGTGTAGCTTCCCGTGTGCTATCTCAAAAGACTCTTCCTCTCCCTCTCTCCGCTGACATTAGCAGGCGTTATGCTGCAGCTTAGAGCCGAGCGAGGTCACGTAATCTTTTCGCCGTAGTTCCTTGGGCTGCCACTTGGGGCTGCAGGTGGGGGGAAAAACTCGACTTTTGCTTGGCGATTATGCAGCGGAATCGCAACATTTTCAATGAAGGAGGTGTTTTCTCTATCCTCCGGGACACGGCAAACAACGTAAAAATGACGAGATTCAAATTCTTTTAATCATAAAATCGTTGCACCGCCCCTTTAATCTGGTCCTGTGTGTCTGTGAACTTATTTTCTGCTTTTTTCTGCTCTTTTGTTATGAAAAGCTGCGGTTTCTTCAGCCTAATACACGCATGAAGACACTTTGTTCCACATTTTTATTTCCTATTAAAATTTGGGTCATTTCTGTTATTTATTTCTATAGCAACATGACACAGGTGTCATACTGAATTTTCCACCAAAAGAACTGGCCATTCCCATAACCATTTCTAAGCGATAGTTTTCCTCAGTGGATGCAGTGTTTATTTTATGTATTTTTATGTAACTCTTTGAAGGATTAATTTACAAAGTTGAAACCTTGCATGGCATTTTGTTTCACAGCTATGAATTTTCTCTGCAAATTTCATACATATGAGACTAATCGTTAATAAATAATGCCTTTCGGAGTAGTATCCTTTCTTAAATGGGGTTAACCTCGTTACAAAGTAAGCCTACAGGTCTTCTTTCCCGCAGGTTTAGAAAGCCAATATTGAAGTCTAGGCAAATAGTGGCATGTGGACACGAAAACATAACCCGCCATACACGGTGCTGAGCATTTGAAACAACATTCTGAACACTCTCTGCACACAATTGTAAGTTTGGGTCTAAACTTTCTCTGGCCTCCTCATTTTTCAGGATCCTTTCGTAGATCGCACTGATTGGCCTTCTGTGTGCATTATCACGACATAGAACCCTTCATTTATAAAAACAAAATTTACCCATATCTGGGCTCGAGTTTGCTGCTTTCAGAGGCGAACGAGAGGCGCACACATCCGCTTGACGATCCGGGGTCCTCTGCAAAAAGGTTCAACCGACGAACCATTGGGTCACTGCAGGTCTGGTGGGCAAGAAGGCGCACCGCCAGCAGCAGGTTGCCCGCAAGATGGAGGAGCTGCTGACGACTTTTGCGGAGCTCCTGATGACGCGGCTGAACCCGGACCACGGCCGCCTGGAAGTGCTCCTGGCGCACTATGCGGAGACGGTGCCGCTGTGTGTGCGCTACTGCCTGGCCGTCGAGTTCAGGTCTGAGCCCGCTTTGAGCACTTGGGGTTTCGTGCTGGCCAGCGCCCCGCCAGACGCGGCCAGCTGGGACGCGGGACAACCAGTACGAGGATATGAGCGACGGGTGGTCCCACATTCCCTGTGTGCTTGTAGCGAGGAGCTGTTTGAAAAGCTCTACAGCACGTTGGGCGCGGATCCACTGGCCAAGGGCTGCTTCCTCGAGAGTCTGCCCCAGCACATCTTGGACGGGCGGCTGTCGCGTCTGGGGCCCCAGTTGGCCAAGGAGTTTGTTCAGCAGCTGGCGAGCAAGCACCAGTTTGAGATGCTCGAGGCTTGCCTAGTGCGGCTGGACATCGCCTGCCTCGACATTCACCAGGTGTGTTTGCTCAGGCCTTGTTCTCGTGTCCGTGGCTCCCGCAGGCATTGAAGGTGATGTAGATGTTTTGTGGGGATGTCTCTTCCTGGGATGTGCACGAGAGATTTGACGAGACACAATGCAAAAGGACAACAAGGAGGAGGGACACACTGTCCCTCCTTGTCCCTTCAAACTTTGTCTCTTCAATATCTGTACCCAGCTGGCTCACCAGTTCCATTTATATTTGAAGAGCGTTACTTCATTTTTGTCATTTTGATATGCTTGTTAAATTCTAACTATACTTGAAGCTTGAAATGTTTTCTGGCTGCTCAGTTTTGTGAAAGGTAAGGTGAGATCTCTAGAAAAATAGATATTGCCAGACCTAGTTTTCAGGGTGTTGCTTGTATCGGAAGTTTACTAAAAATAGCTGCCCAGAAAAGTCATGTTTTTCACTAACTTCACTCGATGCCACCTCTTGGGTCATAGCCCATTTCTCTTTTATTTACCTTGCTGGTTTGGTATACAGGTACTGTTTTGATGGTGCAGTTATTGTAGAATATTTGTAGGTAGAATTCCAAGGGATGAGGCAGAACTGTTTTACTTATCAAAGGTTTCATTTTTTGAAAAAGAACTAGACAAACTTAAAGTCTCGAACAGACATTTTGTGATGCTGGGAGTTTCACCTAAAGATGTGCTACTGTTTTTTTTTTCTTCTATTTATTGAAGGTGATGACCCTGTGTTGGACCCACTGCCTCTACGATGCCATTATCTATGTCTACAACCGTGGCATGAACGACTACACCACTCCCATTAAGGTATGTCTGTAGTTTCTGCAATAGGTTTGCTTCCAAATGACCTGAGCACGCCCAAATGCCAGTCTCGCTGCTCTCTGACTTTTGCTAGGAGCTGATGGCAGTCCTGCGGGAGGCCTTGAAGCACGGAAAGCAACTGACGGACAATCAAATGATGCTGGGAAACAAACTGCTCGTTTATGTCAGGTGCGTTGGTCAAGAGGTCGGTTGAGAGGGAAGGCACACAAATGATGACCAAACTTGTTATCAAATTTAATTTATATTTCAATGGCCACCATACACATTAATATTAACATATTACTTTTATACTTCAACCAGGCACCTCACTCCCCCCCTTTTCTCCCTTCCCCCCTTTTTCTTTTGTGGCAGAGAAATGTGTAAAAGCGTGGTTAAGGGGTGATTTTAAGGATGAAAGACGCTTTAACTTAGAGACCAGCCCAGACGGCAGGCACCAGGGTTGTTGGGTATATAGTAGTGCCACTCTTCTTGCTTGTTGGATAATTGCCGAATCTAGGGACTCACTTCATGATTTCAGTTTTAACTCTGTAGTGTCGGTCTTTAACCTTAGTTATCTGGCAGCAAAGCTCTCAATTGGCATCAGTGAGGTACCTTAGTGGAGATCCAAACAGTTGATCTTTTCCCATAAAAATAATCTCACAAACCTCCAGATCCTATAATTAGCTAAAGTTAGTGCAACTAAGATGGGATTCTTGTATTGCGTTGCTCCTCGTACCGTAAACGATACCAAAGATACCCAAATTTTGGCAAACGTGGGGTCAGACAAAGGAATGGGATCTTTAGTTCAAACGGCAAAAACCAAGATCGCAGCCAGCATTGGAGGCTGCTACATTTACTTACATCCTATGTGGCCTTCTTACGAAGAAAACTCGCGTCTTTTCTGCTTTACCATTAGTGCAGAAAAACAAGTAACTGGAGCATAGCTGTGGCCTTTGAAGTACCACGTTACAGGTCATGGCGGAAGCTTTGTGTGCGAGTCGTGGACAGTGACAAGTTCCGAAAGCTGCCTGTCATCGTGCGCGTTTTCAATGATGCCTGCAGCTGCTGCCTGGCAGGGCGAGGCTATCCTCATGGTGACATTGATTCATCGAGAGTGGCATCTGTCAAGGCTGAGGTGTTTCAGTGCATCACGGCTCTTCACGGAGCTGGTGCCGATGGTAGGTGGTCCTGGAGAACAACAGTGCTATGGCCAGTATGAAAGCCAGTTTGAAGGCCTTTTGGGCACTAATAAAAAGTAAATACAGATACTACTATTGTGGATAATAAACAATGACTACATCTTTCTAAAAGCTTTCTGCAAGCAATTGATAGAGAAGCAGTGGGGAAGCTTACAAATTTACCATGCTTGTTTGTTTATTAAATCACTGTAAATCCTAAATGTCTTTTGATGCTGTTTCATTAAAGGGCATTATGGACTGATGCTGATGACACATCAGAACATAAAACTATGATGGAAGTAAAAATGAATTCACCCAGAGGTAGACTGTAGGCAGTGGCGTAGCCAAGGGAGAGGCTTATAAGGCCTCAGCCTCCCCCTCCCCTCAAAATCCAGCTGACCCTATGATACACATATGCATTTTGACCCCTCCGTCCCCCTCCTCAGAACCCCAAGTCATAAACATCTCGGCCACCTCAGCACTCCCTGAAAAAAAATTTCTGGCTACGCCACTGACTGTAAGTTATTTGGTATCCCTACTCTCGGAGGGTGCATCTCTTGTACCCTCAGAGGGTGCATCTCTTGGTTTGCATGGGGGTCAGCCCTTGTTCTGGGACCTTTGCTTTGCCATTTTCTTAGGCAAAGCCTAAAATTCAGTTGTTAGTCAATGGTCTGTTTGTTTGTCTTTATCTTGCATTTACACTTAAAGCATAGATTTCCAGTAATCAGAACTTGTTGAAAGTGAATTATGGTACACTGGATGCCAAAATGTGAGAGTATGTTTATGTGATCCCTTTTGTGAGACCGCCCTATTTAAATATTTTGAAACATCCCTTTTATTTTCACATATTAGGTAGTGATATGCAGTGGACCTACACTTATGTTTGCTTTTTATTAGCTATAAGTTAGTAGCTTTCCCGTTCCAGCCCCAATTATTGTACCTATGTCGTGATGTTCATAGCACATATAACATTGTACTTGTACTTAGGGATGCCGCAAACCTCCTGAAGTTTGAGTTCGAAAGGTTCAGAAATTTTGCACCTTGTTGAGGTTCGAATTAGAAATGTTTGCAACTTTAGAACCCTGCTGAGGTTCGAATTCAAATAATTCGGAAATGTCAAGGTTTCTGAAAGTTGGAGTTTGAATATTTCAAATTTTTTGACAGATTGTTTGAAAAATTCTAACATTTCGAATTTTTCGATTTTTTTCGTGGCACAAGTTGCAAAGTTCTAAAGTTTCGATTTCAAGTTCGAAGTCTTAGGATTTCACGGATGGAAATCAAATTCTGCAGTTTTAAATTAAGTTTTATGAATGCTTCTAAAAAAAATTGCAAACTGTGCTACGAATTTTACTGAAAACGTTGCCTATTTCCCTTACGCCATGAATATACTGCTTCCTTCTGTGCTGTGGTACTGACGGTACTACCTGTATTACTCGTTATTTGTTGTAACTTATGAAACAAGTGTTGAACAGTTCATCGAAAAGCCCTGAGGCGGTCAGGTGAACATACTTTCCACTTATTTGCGAACTAGTAGCAATTGGATCAAACGTCGTCTACATGTAGTGCTGGCATAAGGCAGCTAAATATACAGGACAACGCATGCACATAAAGGCATCCAGGTCGAAAATTTTTATTAGCTCTGTGCGTTTATTTTCGGCAGGATGACTTGTGGGATAGGGAGGTCACAATATGTTCTTATCGGGCTAACCTTATTGCCTCTGCCTGGAACTTCTTCGGTGAATGGAGATATTGGCCACTCTGAAATGCAGCCGGTTAATAATGATAATGAAGTAAGTGCCAATTCAGCATTCGTCATAACGCATCGGCGTTGCGCCCCACCCGTGCTTTACCTTGACTCGAGAAAATCGGGGTACTTGCGTTCAAAAACAACTAATGATATAAAGGACGCTCCCGGTGAAGCGCCTCGCTTGAATTTCAAGTCTGCGGATCAGGATCTGTTGGCCGACAGGTTACCACAGGGAGTTGTACGCGGGAGGGGCTCTCTGCGGAAGTCGAAAGAAAAAGGTGTGAGGTCGAGGCCACACCAAAGTTATAATTCAGCACTTTACAAACGAGTCGTTTGTGGCACAATCAGCGAAGTAGGACCTTAGTGCAATTTCAACTCCATTTCACACTTATATTTGTTGGCTTGAACCTATGGGGGTGCACTTGGTTCAAACTTCATGGAACTTTTGTTCAGAAGTTCAAAGTTCGTTGAACTTTCGAACTAAGAGGTTTGAAAGTTTGAAATTCTTGTTGAATTTCTTAGCGTGATAAGTTGAAATATTTTGAATTTCATAGCGTGAAAAATCAAAAGTTAGAAAACAGTTGAATTTCTCAGCACCAAAAATTTGGGAAGTTCGAAAATTGTAGAATTTGTTATGTAATAAGTTTGATGTTTCGAAACTTTGCAAACCTTTCAAACCCTCTGGTTCGATCTTCGAACCTCAGGTTTGCAAAAAGTTCACAGCATCTCTACTCATATTGGTAAGAGGAACAAGCTGGGTCTTCCAGCATTGTGACACTCATATTAGGTCTCAGCAACTGAAAACTTCTTTCCTGCTAAAGTCTCCCCCCAAGTCTGTACCCTTTAATTCTGTCCCCTGATATTGATTTTTTACTTTTTTTTGTAATAATATAAAATATGTTTATAATTACAGTAAGGGAGTAACTGCCACTCTGTTTCAGATGACAGCATCTTTCCATACCTAAAGGCACTTCTCCACTTCAGCACACGAGAGTTTCTAAACGTTCTTGCTCTGGTAAGTTGCAAAGGAGCTCTCAACCTCCAGCTGTGGTTCTAAGAATGCCTTGAATTACCTTTTTCTCATCTGAAGGCGTTCGAGGAAGAGGAGTTCACCACTGAATCTGGGTAGGTGTACACACTGCGGTGCCAGCAGATCATGGCAGCCCTGTAACGAGCTGCATTGTTGCTTTGGGTATGTTCCTCTCCCAGCTTGGCCCAGAAACAGAGGGTTGTGGACATCCTGCTTCAGATCATGGTCCAAAGTGAAGGCTTTTCGGTGAGTGGGCTCACCATTTCAGATGTTTGCTCCTCTTTTGCTTACTTGTCATGTCGACAAAATGTACTGTGTATTTGCATTGTCTCTCTCCAGAAGAATTGAAAAGAAAAATTAGCTCTCTTTGGCATTTTAAATGCGTAGCATTTAGAATGCATTGGCTCATATCTGTCACACACAATACACACCATACTGAACAGACTGTCTGCAAACTGGCACTTGCTGTGTAAAGGCAGTTGGCTTCCTGTCGCGGCTGGACCCGGTGCTCTCATTGGTGCACAAAGCGCACAAGCAAGAGCCTTCAAAGTATGTAGTCTGTGTTGCTGCTGCTGAGCGCACACTGGGGAAAGTCTCCACCTCAAGAACAGTCGGCGACTTCCTGCTCCATCGAGGCCATATCCACTGACACAAAAGCGCTGAGGCTGGCTCTATCAATTTAATATCTGTCAGTTTTCTGGAATCCATGTTTGAAGCTCATTTTCTTTATTTACACAAATGACCTGCCCACCATATGATTATATGCCAGTGGTTCTCAAATGGGGTTCTGCAGACCCACTGGGATCCGCTAAAATACCCTCTTCTTTTATAAAAAAGAAAAAAAAAACTTTTTTGTTGACCCTGGTTAGGTGGTGCAAGCTACCGCCAATTATAAAGAGTACAGCTGGTACCATGTATCCATCCATTCATCCTTTTACTTGATGCTTCTCACTTCTGCATATAACAGTAAAGGATGTTCTTTTCACACTGTTCCAATACATAAATGTGGCAATAAGCCATTCATTGTACTCTGTTATGTTTGTGCACTGGAGTTACATCTTTGCTGAAATGGCATAGTTCATAATTCTTAGTGAATACAG
This sequence comes from Ixodes scapularis, assembly GCF_016920785.2. Lineage (NCBI taxonomy): Eukaryota > Metazoa > Arthropoda > Arachnida > Ixodida > Ixodidae > Ixodes > Ixodes scapularis. Next base: position 80,009,968 of record NW_024609884.1, read on the forward strand.
CAGACTAGAGTGCCTTTAGCTGAAGAAAAGGAGAGTGGGCACCAAAAGGTTTACAATCTGGCATTTTCGACTTTGAACGACGCCCGTTGTTGGTTTCAGCCGACCGAGGTGGGTGCCCTGTTCACGTTCCTGGCGAGACAGCTGGCCAGACCAGACAACACGCTCATAGTCAACCGGCTGCTTTTTGAACAGGTAGGGAACTTGCACCATTGTTGCCCTCTCAAAGCAAGGCGTCACTCGTTTTGAGACTGGAGTGGTTCTCCAGGTTCTGGAGTACCTGACGAACCCTGACGATGAGACCAGGATGGAGGAGCGTCAGCAGGCGCTCTTGGAGCTCCTCCAGGCAGGTGGATTTGTGGGCATCGAGGACAATCGTCTTCTGCAGCTCTCCGAGAAGGCCAAGTTGTGAGTGGTTGCTGCCTGCTTCCGATTCTTGGCGGTGATGAAGGCTTCAACAGGCTAAAACTTTGTGACTCTTAATTTTTAAAAGGTCGTGAAAACTGTTATTGTCTTTGAGAAGTGTAATCGTTTGCAGTTTTTATTTACTCAAGAATCATTGCTGCCGCCTTGCTGATTCTCGAAGAAATGTATTAACATTTCGCGCAGCGGTTGTCTATAACAAAGCATGGCAAACACTGCCTCTGAGCACTTTTCCAAGGGGGGGAAATTCCCAAAGCCCGTCTTCTCCCTGGTGCAAGCAGATCAGATCACTCGGCGTTTGTATGAAGGATGGTGGCCGCACAGGATTGACTGGTTATAGAGTGTGACTGTGTGGCGTAACGCTGAGTAACAGAGGTGTAGCAAGGGACAGCAGGGCTAGGGCGTACTTGGGCCGCCAGCGGGGCTCAGCGAGGTGACGTGTACTGGTGGCTCAAGGCGGGTTAATATGTTGTAATGAGCCATCGACAGACTGTCGCCGCGGAGCAGCGTTAATGGCGGGGGGGTCGGGCGGAAGGGGGGGGGGGGGGGGGGGGGAGGGGGGGCTTAATACGCGTCCCAGTGATACACCCTCCATCCCCCCCTGCGCGGCGCCGAAATTGGCAAAGGGGAGCGTTGCCGGCGATCTTCGGTTGCTAGGTGTTTCATCACGGCGTCGCTTCCTATAACCAATCCAGTGCAGCCTCCTTTGCTATGCGCCAAGCGTCACGAAACATGCACCCCGCCGCCATCTGTTGGCGCTTGCGGAGGGTGTTTCCTAGCCAGTTTCCACAGCCAGGGGGCTGTGGCACCATCCTGTGGCGACTGCAAACTTTATATATATGCGCTCCAAACCAGTCCAAGGTCAGCGCATGTACCAGGGCACTAATGCTAACGCATTAAAACCCTTGCACTATATATTGGTGTGGACATGGTGTGTGGGTCGGCACTCGACGTCAAATATATCGTTTGCGACACACTGCTTTCTGACCTTCTGAGGTAAACTGAACTTGCCTGTAGCCTACTGTAAAATCCCGAGAGGTAGTCCACCTAAAATCGCGAGAAAATTGGGTGAGAAAAAAGAGTGGGCTAACTTTCAGTGTGCTTTTTTTTTCAAAAGTTGAAAAAGTGCTTTTTTAGATGACTTTTCTCTGTCAAACTTGTTATTGCGGCGAGGCCTGCAATGAAACAAAGGTGACTTTACTTCAACGTCAGCGCTGTTTGCTTATATTCCACCATAGTTAACTAGACATATTTACGCCTAGGTCATCATTGATCCTAACACTATGATTACTAGGAGTGGGCTATCTTTCGGTGTTTCAAAGAAAGTAGCAAGTCAAGCCAAAAAAGATTGAGGTACAGCTAAGCATTTCTTATGAGTTGTGAATGCAAAAGCATGCAAGCCGCTCATTCGCTCCCTTTTTCGTCTGCTGCATACTTTTCGTCGCCGGTCGGTGCGTGTGCTTCCCTGGTGACCTAGGACGTTCCGCGCTGATGGACACGTAGCGCCATGGGGTGTGCGGTCATGGAAACTGACGAGCGCAGCAGCCAATGGGAGCCCCATTGACGCGCACCAGCCAATGGAACCGAAGGAAACTATCTGCCATTTTCGCGCTTCAGTCTGATGACGTCAGCTCGCTCTTTTAGACAGTTAATGCTTTCGCATTAAAATAGGGGTGGGTTACCTTGCAGGGGTGGGGCATCTCTCGGGATTTTATGGTATTTCAAGAGTTCTGCGTCGTGTTGTGGGAGTTGGAGGGCACTGTTTGGAAAGTCACAATTTGTGAGGTGGATTGTATAACTAGGTCTGGATATACTAAGCAGCTATGCTGGTTCATTATATTTTATTTGTATGATTTTCCATCGTTTTACTCTGCAGCTATAGAGTGTGTGAGTACCTCTATGAGAAGAGGAGGCAGTACGACAAGATCTTCCTCTGCTACTTGGAGGATCCATCTCGAAAGGTGGAACTTCCTTTTTAAAAAAAAAGTCTGTGGGAGGCATTCAAAGTCTGCACTTTTATCTCTAATAATTTGTGTGGTGGACTGTATCTTGCAGCCAAGAACCTTCTATTATGCCATGCAAGTGTTTGAGAGTCACAACATCAGTGAGCAGGAGAAAACCTCATTGGAGAACCAACTGATTGAAAGCATTGAGGTGAGTACTGTGGTGCTAAGAGGTTACTTTTGTGGATGCCACTTGATGAAGTTTGAATGTGTCACTTTGGTGTGGCTTTGCAGGAGCTGCTAGATATAGATAACACGGCAACTTCACAGTTGATGCTTCAGTATCTGGCACATCGGGTGGATGACGTTATGCGGAAGTTAGAGGTAAGGTATTGTTTTTTGATTGGAATCAAATGTATAAAACTATTTCATCTTAAATTACTTCCACACAGCATCTATTACCCTAATAGTTACCACTGTATTTGGCACTGCAATCTTGCAAAGGCTTCACGTCTGCTTTGTCTTATACGTCGAGACCCGACCATTGTGATTTATGGAAGGAGATGGCAAAGGATGGGGCACGAATCGTGCTGGACCTCTAAACAGTGACATGGGCTGGGGCTCTGAAAATAACATTAACATGTTAAGAACCCCAGTGCAGATCATATTCTCAAATCAATTACTTTATCAGTGCCTCATTACTCCTTGGTCTTTTTCTAGAAATTGTAATTATTCACTGTCTGTATGCTGTACATGAATGTAGACATTTGTGCTTTTTTTGTAGAAGTTTTGCATAGAGTTTGAGTAAATACCTATAGTAGAGGTGTGCAAATATCACATCCTTGATTTCAAATGAAATACAGATATTAAAATCTGACTACAAAATGAATATTTTTGAATGTGAATACTTTACATTTAAATTGAATTGAGCATAGATGCTTTAATAAATCACGACTGGAATTCTTTTTTTTTTTGTAAAAAACACCGTTGAAAAAGTGTAGTTTTACAGATAAGATGAGTTGGATAATACATAATGTAACATGGCAAGCAAAAAATTGATTGCCTTTTTTATTTGAATGAAGCTGAGGTTTTCTTTTACAGAACGGTCCTTTAAATCGGGGTTAAACTATAATTAGGAGGTGCGATAAAAAGTTCTGAGATGTTTCGTAGCGCAAAGAAAGAGGGCAGCATGGTGATGCGCGCACAGCGTTTGAAAGCAGGGACCTTCATGTGTCATTTTGCCAAAGGGAATCTTTCTGTGAGCATTGGGAGTTGCACTACAGGAATTTTAAATGCGATAGAATTTGAGTAAACTCTACGGCCTTTTAGGGGCGAAGCTCCTTAAGGTCTAGCCTTGTCCGGCGTCCGTGCTCGCATTGATTGTCATCCCATCTGTCTTCTTAAAAAAGAAAAAATGTTTGCGATGTCGACAGGATTCGAACCTGTGCGGGGAGACCCCATTGGATTTCTAGTCCATCGCCTTAACGACTCGGCCACGACTGCGGAACGATTAGGGGGCTCTGAGATGTGATAGTTACTCAAGAGCTGGGGATGTCATGGATGAAACGTTGCATGTAGCCACTCAACGTCTATATAGGAGAGGGCGCTGCAGTCAAATGCGTATATATATTTAAAAAAAATCAACACCATCAGCACTACCTATGAACATAATCAGTATCATCAGCACCACCAGAGCTTCGCCCCAATCAACTTCATTCGCCTCGTGGAGATGCGGTCATTTTTTGTGTCCGTCTTTCTGTTTGTGACCCACAAAGCGAATGTGCATTCGTGGGAGAGTAATAAGGGGATAAACTGAGATGCGAGACGAAAATTCCAAATATCCCCCAAAGGGAATCGAATCCAAGACGCGGAAATTGTGAGCCCGACGTTCAACCACTGCGCCAGGGAGGAGACTTGTGAAGCAGTAGTCATGAAGTGCATTAATATTCCTTTCGCCGACTGACACCGTGAAACTTGCAAGTTGCGTGAGCGGGTCTCTTAAACTTTTACGTTTATTTACATATAGTAAGAGACATTTTAATTGCAGTAATGCTACAACAAAAGTCGTTGGTTGGTCAGAGGATGTCCGTCTATGTGAAGTAGACTGTAAGATCAGAAAATGCTATGAATAGGGTTTAAATACTATAAAAGACTTCATAGACGTCGACGAAAAATATCACTGGAATTTCCACTGCAGGTTTGAGCAATTTAATAAAACAATTGCCAGCGACCTTTTTTTTTTTCAAAGTCATAAAATGCATGGAATGCAGTATTCATTGAGTGAAAGTTTAAATATGTTTAGAAGACATTAAATTAAAAGTTATTTCGGAGAGTGAAGAGCATATTGTTTCAGAACGATGCCCTTTGGCATAATGAAACATGAAGGTCCTTGTTTTTGATAGCTACGCGTGGATCACAGTGTTGCCCTCTCTTCTTACACTACAGAACTAGTCTCGGAACATTTTGATCGCACCTCTTGTAATGAAAGAAGGCTGACCTACAATAGGGAGCAAAATTTCCGAGACCATGGAGCCAACCGGGAGAACCAACTGACATGTCAGTCGGTTCTCCCAGCACACTAGTCCTAAGCAGTGGAGCTTGACGCACGTGTGTCGGTGTGAAGCGGTGAAGCTTGACATACAAAATCATAGAATTCTAAAGACACAAGTGTTTGTAATTTTGAGCTTTCGAATATTAAAAACAAAACTAGAATATTTTGAACAGTAAAAGTGTGCTGCGAATCGAATCAAATAGCAAACACTACTTGTGAATTAATAAAAGTTTTGTATATTCGTGCACCTCTGCAGTCGGTGTCAAGTTAAGAACTTGGTAGATGCTTCACCTTCAGCACGTGCTTGTTGCCTTCCGCTGGGCTTTGACTGTGTCTGAGACGAAGTATTATCAAAGACAGAAAACTCGTGCTTGAGACGGAGCATCTTCCACGTTCTTAACCAGTCACCGACCATAGCGAATAGGGTAGATGGTTCCAAGCACCCAGGAATCCCTTGAATTCTTTAGAGCCAGCTTCAGATGTCCAACATTGGGTTTATTTGTGGTTCTAGACATTATTTGTCCAACTGAAATTGGGGGTATTTGGTTGAAATATTGATATAAAATAAGGAAACACAGCTTGAAAGTCTTATTTTCTTAGGTAGTCTCTCGCAGGCTCAGTAATGTTAGTCATTCGGAATGTACGCTTTCCCCAGGGCCGGCCCGAGGTCTTGTACCAGTTTCTTCAAGGCGTCTGGAACAGTAGGTGAGCAGGACTATACGGACCTTTCGTTTATTCATTTCGAGTGGGATGCTCATTTACCATCTTATTAGCTGGGTGGTCTCATTTGAATTCGACACCAAAATTGTGTGGGTAGGGGGGGGGGGGGGGGGGGGGTGTCTTTAGATGTGTTTAAAAAGGTTGTATGTGGCAGCTCTATCCCTCTGATTAGCAAAACTGTCCTTTAAAACAATTAGAAGAGAAATGTTCTTTAAAATAATTAGAAGAGAAATGTTTCACAGAAAAAAAAGTGCCTAAAGGTAAAATGTGTCAAAAACTCAATTTGATTGTTTCTCAGCTTTGAACCTCTTTTCAAGAATATTGGCTTTACTCAAAGAATGTTACGGACCATTTCTATTAATAAAGCAGTGATTTTAAGGTTTTATAGTTATTTTTGTATAAAATATTGAACTTGCTACCTGCAAAAATTTTTCTTCTAGTATTTATTTATTTATTTATTTATTCTGCTTAATGTGCTCACAAACAGCTCGAGGTCTTATTAGTGTGCACAGATTACAAACAATAAAAGAACAGATGCAGATAAACAAACAAGCAAGAAGTGATTTAGAAAATAAAATAGGAAATAAATAAAACTACGGAGAACAGCAGAGCACATATGTTTGTTGTCAAGCAGCCAACAACGCTCTTCTAAAATTTAAAAGTATAATTGCTCCAGTAAGCAAACTGTTAAAGGTAATGACATGAAACAAGTATCGGTGCATCGCTTCAATCGTAAGCTATCTGGTGGTGCATTTTTATCTTGGTATTGTTTATGAAACAAATTATGTCTAGCTCCAAACTTGTTATAATTATAAAAAATTAAAAAATTAGAAATCGATTTTCATAAAAAAAAATCATTTTTTATTTTCTTCTTAATTACTTGATAGCCCATGATGTCTAGAAATACTGGGTATAAGTCTTAAATGTAATATTTTTGTTGTGTTTTGGGGACAACTAGTTAAATAAGCCAATTTTAGGCCTGTCATTTAATCGTTGGTTCAACTATGCCGATTTCACTGCAGTGCTACTGGTAGCCCCAATAATAATGGATGTTTTTGGAAGCTACTTTACCATGATTTATTTGCTGTTATGCATGCTCATAACAACTCCTGGAATATCCGAGGGACATTATGAAGGGCTAAAAGAAAAACATTCATGTAAACAGTAATGCCACCTACGGTCTGAGAGCGAGGTTTGCCAGACATTATGTTTCAAGCTCTGGCAGGCAAGTGTTCTTAACCATTGCTGAAGCGCAGTGTGACATGAGAAAAGTGTAATTTAAAAATAAACACCAGGGAATCAATCATAAGGCTGCTTAGTACCTATCTTCTGCGATATGCAGGAGTGTAAAAATATATCTGTGATGGTGTGACAATTATGTTTTCCACTTATGAATGCACAGCCAATTTTTTTGCATAAGCTTGAACTGCTTGAACAATGTAGTCCATATTTTATTCTGTTTATAAGCTTACGCAGTCAGACTTAGTTGAGCTGACAAAACGCAAAAAGACCAGCTGGTATCACGTCATAAAAACACTTCATTTGATGAGTAATGTATCAGCGAAAATCACTCGTGTCCTCTTTCTTCAAATTTTGGAGAGTCAACATTTTTCACACACTTTCCTACCTTGTTGACAAGGTCCATTGACGTCTGTTGGACCGCAGCCGCGGGCAAATGGATGTTGTGCACCATTGCCTGATGCTTCAGAAGCCCCCCAACTCCATCACAGATGTTCTTGCCGTGTCCCGAGGCAGAAAAAATCCACTTCACCTTCGGAAGACCAGCTCGTTCAAACTCATAGAGTTGAAATCTACTCTTAAAATGAGCTGGCACTCCGTCAGATATATACGTTAGTGACGCATAAAGTGGTGTGTACTCCTCCAGCCGCTCCTCGGTGAATCTCATAGCGAGTACTATGAGGGGAGTGTCGTGGCTCTTGGCATGCTGCACCAAAACATTTGGCACTTTGCGAGGTTAACGCAACACATGTGAACACAGACGCTTGTGTCAGTGGTGCTCTCATATTTCATGTGGCAGAATCACCATCTAGTTTTCTGCAAAATCAAAAGGCATGAAAGTATGTCTTGTGGTCATCTTGCTCTTCTCGATCGGAATAGCTTCCCGTTGACTTGTACGGATGAAATCGTGAACGGAAAATCTTGTGGCCCTATTTTGCACCTCTTTCAAAAAGATGTTTCAGTCCGCAGTCTTATTCACCCAATTGCCGTTCTTCCACTTGCAAAATGTCATTTCTTCATCTGGAACCAATTGGAATGTCATTCAATGCTAGCGCACTCCTTGCACTCGCCTCGTTAACAGTCGGGCTGAGACGGAGCAAAGGCAAGAAGTGACAATCTTCTCCGGTGTTAGTTTTTCCTGTCGTACGTTGTTGAGGGTAGATAAGCATAAATCAAAATTTGTGCATCACACACACGGTTTGGTCAGGGTTTAGCCTGACTCATTTTCGTTGCAGCAAATAAAACTTGGTCAGTTCCGATTTGGAGTCTGGGTTGGCTCTCATGAACAGCTGGTAGGCTTTGACCTCGTCATTCAACGTTTGACGACGACTAGTTGTTCCCCATGCTTCATAATGTTCACAGTGCCCTTCTTCTTGGGACTCTGCTGGGAACGGTCGAGATCATCGTCGGAGTAAAACCACATGGCTGACAGCACGATGTCCTCACTTATCTTAGTGCCTTGGTATGGCTCCGGAGACTCCAATATGCCAAAACGTTGCGAAGTCGCTTGGACATTTTCAAAATATAGCTCAATGCCTCGAAGGTTAAACGTTCAACCTTGTTAACTGTTTCAGTTCCAGGCACAAGCGTGAGCAGCTGACTTCTTTCCTGATAAGAAAATGCCTTGACAAAGGCTTCTCTAAGATTTGCCTACAGCTCGTCAGAGTCGAAGCATGGCGGTTCAGTGTGAGCACTTGGTTCACTTGTTCAAAGCTATATGCTGTAGCCAGCTTTTTACGTACCTCTCTGCTGTGCGACCCTTCAATTTCCCGTTGTTTTCTTGCAGTGTAAGAGTGACGGCTCTTAGGGTCTATGACAGACGGCATGTGCAAGGGAGTTGTTTCAAGTCCTGCAGCAGATATTTCTTCGTTAATGTCTTCTACTACTTCATGTTCTTGGATGAAGCTTGCGGGAAAGCTTGAAGACGGGTCACTCACCGTGTACACTGAAAGTTGCTCACTGGTGTGTCGAAAACAGTTCTGTCAGAGCACTTCCATCAACAGCACAGTAGCAGCTTTGGACGGTGTCGGGGTTCTCTTCAATGCATCAACGTCGAGGTCAGTTATGGGACGAAAATCGAAAATATCGGTTACAGTATATCACTCTCTTATGTCTCTCGAACTAGGCGGCACTGTAATTTCTTTTTATGCTAAAAACTGCAGCCATGACTGAAACGTGGATGTATGAAATACGAGTGACCACTTACTTCCAAGTTCAAACTAGTGTGTTACTCCTTGACAAAATGTGTTTTTATGGTTCTTTTTTGTCTCCCTCCTTCTATTCTTGACTCTTTGTTGATTTAGTCTCGAGGATTTCGTAAATTCTAATCGCTAGAAAGCATCACCGAGAGAAAGCGCACTGTATGTCTTTTTTTTTTTTTAAAGGGAACATGAATAAGAAATAGGGAATGGAGGACGATAATAAAATTAGGAGCTAAACGAGGACAGCAAACATTAGTTAATTGGACAAGTATGAAATCAGATTGACGAACTTAAAAGAGATAGCCATTGAAAAAGAGTTCCTTTTTGGTCTGCTGCTTGCGTGCCGAGACTGTGGTCTTTGCCGGCAACTGTCAGTAATCACAGTGGTTATAACTGCAGGTACATTGCGACTCTTGCATAAATAGGATTATGCGCATGCATGAGATCGGCATGAAAATGTCAAAGGTTAGCTGTGTTCGTCTCCTCCTCCAGACAGCCTTGACTGACAGAGCCAGACAAGTTTTGCGCATTGAGGAGTGTGAAACTTATGGTCCTTTGGTGAGAGAAAGATGGTTGGGGATGGTGCGCTGGTACACTGCCTCGGTCGGAGGTCAACAAAGCTTATCGCATGGTGAACTCTGTGACAATCATCGCTACCCCTCGCGCTGCTCAGAAGCAACCGGCGTTTGCGTCACTTTGATCAACAACAAGGTGCAGCTTACAAGAGGAATGTTGATACTCCATTTGACACAAAAACAAACAGCTTTTTTCTCTCTCCATTTTCAAGACGACCCCTTTTGAAGAAAGACAGGGCATAGCTCTATGTGGCTGTGAGGTGCAGGGGAAATCTTGTTGCCAGTGAAATAGTTCCGACTCCGGTCAGAATCTAATGAAGTTTAGAGCAATATATATTTTCTTTCCGATTTGTTCAACTATGTAAACAAATTACAATTAGATAGCTAAGTCTCTTGATGAATTGTCGGCTGCTGATCTAAGGCTTATCAGAAGCTCTATGTTATTCCTACCAGCTTCGCTCCTGTTTGTGTTTGATAGTATAGGAATTGGCCAGAAGCTTCCTCTAGCTGTGGAACTTAGGCGAAATAGGAATGCAATAAAAATTGTTTATCATTATTTTTCTCTCTATAAATAGCTTTTACAATAATATTTGAGAGGTTTCATTTATCTTAGCAACTGGGCTATCATATATATATAATATAGTCTGTATATGCAAGTTCACTTATTCGCACTCTACCAGCAATTGTGTGAAAAAAAAAATAGTAAAAAATATGAATGATTAGTTAGCAATGCCCAAATTTGTTTGAATTTACTTGCATTTATGAATAATATAAGGCCAAATTCAAATTAATAAAGCAGTTTTTTTATTGTTTTCATTCATTAAAAACAAACTAAATTTGTGCCGTTTTTGAGATAGTTTTGTTTAAATATACTGTTCTGTATAACCGCACTAGGAGTGTTTTTAGCCTGTATTGCAGGTATATTTTATGCATACAATACCTTCCTGCCTTTAGAAGAAAAAAGGTCCTTCTGATATTAAAACGTAAAGTAGAAAAAAACTGTGTTTTACTACAATTCAGTTGCGAATTTTGCATTGAGGTGGTCCAAGTAAAAATATACCAGACCACTCAAATGAGAGTATGCCTTTATAACTTGTGATTTACAAAGTTTAATCAAAGTGATATTTTTTTTAAGCGAGAAAATAGTTTTTGAAGTTGATCATCCGCAACATCGCACAGTGTTGTTCCATGCAGCCATTTCTCTGCACAGCACATAGGCAATGGGCCTTGTTTGATCGCGACAGGTCTTATCTATTCAGGAGTGCAAGCTCTGGTGCTAGCTGTCGCCTAGCAACCTCTGTCTAGTTGTAGCCAAACTGTGCGTTTCATCAAGCACACAACCAATATTTTACCCCAGAGGATGTATTTATCTGAAAACGACGCTTGTGTAGTCAGTACTGGTATAGTTATGTCTCATTTCAGCTTAAAAGCGTCTGGAACAGCATCCGTTTGCCGGGGAGTGCAACGCTGCCAACCTACTGTCGACTCATTAATTCAAACTCCAGGAAGCCACAGACTTTAGTTTGCATTATAAAAAGTTTGAATTATCAGAAATTTATCTAAATATGATGCGAGGCAAAGTAGCGATTCGCTATAGGAATAGCTACTGTATTTACTCGAGTAATAGCGACACTATTTATGAACAAGGCCCTTGCACCTACTTTGTCACAGAACACATCTACAACCAAGCATTGCATTGCACATAAATAACATAGTAAATAACCAGTTCGAGAATATGATTCTCCACACAAATTCAACCTTCAAAGATGGTATCTTGGCAAGAAGATGTTATCTCTGTCTTGTAAACAGCTGGAAGCATGCTGTCGATCGCGGTGATTAGCAATCTGCGTGCTCCGCGGAAAAGCGAACCCTCGGGCTTTCTTCATAAGCAGTGCGGCTATTACTTGAGTAAATACGGGGTACGCATGCCAAGCAGATTCTTTCAACTTTCCTCTATTTCATCTACACAGGCCTATTTATAAACAGGCACATACCTAAAACAATGGCGAGTTCAAAGCGAACCGTGATTTTGGTGGAATATTTTAATAGAATATTGAATAGCTTCTCCAAGCCTTTTACAATCGTTGTACCATGCTTAAATGAAAATTCAGCTGAAGTTGTGAAGGTTATTCCCAACCTTACACTTGTCCACTTCTAAGCTCAGGTAGTTTTAATATAACAACATCTATTAACCGTTGCCTTCTAAAAGTCCAATGCCTACATTGGGGTGGCATGTAAATGATGGATTTGACATAAAATTAAACCTAAAGAGATGCTCAGCTATCCTAATAGAGTGGATTAATAAATCTGCTTGCTATAGACCTTTGCAAAAAGTGCTCTCTGGCAGCCGCCATTTTGCGAATCGAGCGACCCCTATCAGCCAGAAATTTCTGCCACCCGCCTGAGCTGTGGAAACCCGGTCAGCGTGACTCCCCAAGTGCATTGTGCATTCGGAGTTCGCCGGCTTTTCTTGGAAGTTTTTACTTTTTTTGCCTGTTTAGGATGCTTACCCCTTGTGTGTTATCTTCCACTATGAGAACCAGGGAATTCCAGGGCTTGTAGCCAGCTCGGCCTTCGCAGGGAGCGAACGAAGCGAGCGACCGTCAAGCAGCCCGCGACGCGGACAGTTCGACGTTCTTGGAGGATTATTTCCGTTGAGATAATCTCCAAAAAGCCTTCCCGGCTATGTTCCGGGTCTTCGCGAAAAATAGCTGATAGGGTCGGGTCCGGGGTGTGGGGCCGGAATAGACACGCTCCTTCATTTGCTCTGAAACTGTGCAAAAAAGCGGCTCTCTTCTACATGTGCCCCAAAGCACACCGGATTCCGTCCGATCGTTGTGAAGTGACTATCGTCGACCGTGTATATTGGATATGCTGTGTTATTTGAGACCTTTCTCAATTCCTGTTCGGATAACGCGGCACCGTGGGGTACGTACAATATATATTGTTCCATTGATGAGACTTGTTGAACGGTTCATGTTGTGGGCGGAGAATATCTATGCAGTTTGGATATCCTACGTGGTGAAATATTTTTGACGGTTAAGACCTTTGTAGTTTGACACGACTGAGTGTATGGTGCCGTAAATTGATCAACATAAAATGAACCAAACATTCCAGTTGCACATGTTGAGTAGCGCACGGACTCACGAAAACAGCTTTCATTTCTTTGTTTTGGTTCCCAAAAATAATATAATGCATTCCTAAAAAACCCTAGACATTATGTTCACCATAGAACACAAAATAAAAAATTGAACGCGGCAATTTAGCCTCCACCAGCGTCCGGAAGTGCTCCTACGCAGGCTGCCACAGCCCCCTGACTAGAAAACCCACAGCTCAGCGCAGTCGGGCAACACTGACGTACCCTCTCAAAACCAGGGGCGCGCGCTGTAAATCGCTTCGTTCGAGACTGCCGCTGGAAAGGTCTATATCCAAATATTCTTTCTCCAATCTCAAATTAAACCCCCTCAAGAAAATTAAAAAAAAAAAAAAAAAAACACAAATAATGAAAGCCGATTGTCAGGACAGTTCTGCTTGCGTAATTGCAGTCGGTTAGTCCCATCAAGTGTGCTTTTCACCGAGCACCCGTGTACTGCAAAAAAGCAATGACCGCAAGCTTCGTGGGCATTGCTTCCCCGCAGTACATGGGTGCTCGGTGAGAAGCGCACTCAACGGGGCTAACCCGCAGCGATGAACGTAGTGTGAATTGAGCGAAAATGCTGTTTGAATTAAGCAGCTTATAAATGCATTCAAAATATAGCGGGACAATCAAATTTTTTTAATTTGTTTAAATTAACCGGAAGTATAAAATATCTGAATTTGAATTATCGCGAGTCTACTGTAGTGATATCTCCTGCAAGAAATGTGTGAGCTTCCACAAAAGCACTGAGCTTTTACAAATTGGACAAAATGAGCCATTCTGCAACTGCAAACTCTTCAGCTGTTTTGGGGCCTTTGGAAAGAAGTAAGTGTTAAAGGGCAACTCCGGTCCATACTTTCGATTTTGGGATTATGACTGTTTTTAGTGCAGTCAGCGTCCCTGAATTGCAAGGTGTAATTTTTTTCTCGTTATTGTGCGTAGTTTTAAAGATATCGACGCCTGAAAGTTTTGTTTGGGGCGCGGCCAACAAAACCGAAACTAGCCGCTCGAGGCCCCGGCAACACTGGAAATCAGCCGCTATGTGAACGTGACGTCACGATCATTCTCGTTCAACGAGTACGCAGGCCGAGCGCCACCTACCTCTGTTGCGCTAGCCGTCTAAAGATAGGAGGTAAGCTGATTTTGTTTTAATTCTGTATACGTGGTAGTTATCGACCATGTGTATTGTCGGTTACAAGTCAAGAAGGTAGGAGAAGCTCCACCCACAAGCGTGATGCGCCCGTTTCAAATCTCTCCGCAGTCGAAAGAAGAGTTCACTGGAAACACTCCTTGTTCCGCTTCAATGGATTCCAACTTGTCTCCGATCCCACTTTTTAAGAAAGCGACCTTTGTATTCATCAGAGAGGGAACCGAGCCCCTGAAAGCAGCCTTTGTATCCATCGGGGGGGAAGCTAATCCCCGAAAGTCGTATTTGTTTCCGTCGGTGGGGGAGAACTCTAATCTCCCTCTCGGGCCTTCCACAATGCTAAGTAAAAGTCGAAAGATAAAGCAAATATGTACAGAAAGGCAAGCCCTTCCTCGCGCGTTTGCCGTGACGTCACGGAAACGGTGGGACGCTATTGGATGCGGAGGTGGCGGAGGGATAACTGGTTCCCTTTGAGGGGCATTTGCCGCTACCTTCTTAACCTGTAACTGACTATAGCAAGAGTTAGTGCGTATAACCAAAAGCTAGCGGCTGGAAAACCCGTGAACTCATACGGTGCCGTACTCGGCGGCCACCGCCGTGCGTGCGCTATGCCGTACTCGTCGCTTGTATACCCAAAAGCTAACGACTGGAAAACAAGTGAACTCGTTCGGTGCCGTACTCGGCGGCTGTCGCCGTGTGTGTGGTCTTCCGTACTCGTCGCTAGGCCTAAATTGTCATCTGGGCTCCGTGGATGGAGCGGCGTTGCTTTACGCCGTGCTGCCAGTGATGTACAGTACTGGGGGCCCTCTCGCTTTCGCGCTGCGGGTCAGTCCCAGACACGAAGGTTTGAGGCTCCGGCGCGGGACGCGGCGCCCGAACACACGTGTGCTGGGCTGAACACGACTGCTTTTCGTTCTTTTTTCCTCGGGTTCGTAAAAGCCGAAGTCCAAAGTCCACTCGTCGAACAGCGTTCATCCCCACCTTCTCCAGTTTCCGGTCCGTCAGACACTTGTGAAAAAGCACCCCTGTGTTGCGCAGAGGGTTGTTTGAGCAGCCCACAGCGCTACAAGTTGCACTCGGCATCTTTCGACGAACAGCTGGGCAGTCTTGGGCGCACTGAGTTGCTCGCTGAAACGGGTCTTAAAGTCCTTACAAGCAAATAAACAAAAGGCTATACCGATGCTACACGGGCTACAGATAAAAGCAACGGCTAAACACGCCAATCACAAGCCGAAGTAGCGGTGGTAGTGGCTCAAAGAAGCGCACTCCGCGCAACCCCCGCACCGGAGAAAAAAAAGAGGACGATACGGACGTCACGGCCCAATGTTGCTTTAGCGATCGGCAACCCGCTGGCCGCCCGCTAAAAAGCAGCGGCTCGCGGCGGGTCGCATTTTTGTTATCGGCATTAGTTGAGAATGCGGCGTCCTACGGACGTAATATTTTGGCCGGAGTCGTATTTTGTGTCACTACAGCGATACCAGTAATTTATTTCATTTTGAGTTTTGGCCGGAGTTGCCCTTTAAGTTACTTTGTATGCTCTTTTTGCATTAGAGCTAGTATTATCTGTGGTGTTCCTGGTTTGCGCCAAGATGCTTGATATGACTCAGATATGTAAATTGAAACTAGCTCTTTTTGCCTTAAAAACATCTTGGCCTGTGCCACTTGGTTTTTTCAACACGCTTCTGGCTTCACTGTCGTTGTGTTTCTCACTGCAGCTAGAATTTTCTTTATGCTTTCATAACTTCTCTTGTTTTCAGGCAGCAAACTTCCTTCATGCTCTTTTGGGCCAGGCGGTTACCACGAAACTACCCAGGCTAGGCGGAAGTTCAGAACAACTGTTGTACACCTGAGCGAAGTAGACCAGTGCCTCCTCGCATTGCGCTCTAGAAGCTCGCTGGATCACAATTCCACAGTATGTGGCCATCGCTTCTGTGTTTACATGAAGAAGTAGACGTCCTTGATGGCTTCCGAATAGCGCTGCAACCCTTTTCTTGACCATGTGAAGAACCGCCGGGGGTCGTTCGTTGTAACACTAAGGCTTGCAGGCCGCCCACCCTCCTGTAGGTCTAATTCCAGGAGAAAAACTCTGCCAAATGTTCAAAAGTCTCTTGTATCGACCTGGAATGTCCGAAAAGTTTATTCAATTTGAGGAAGCAGCTCGGGAATGTTTTGCTCTATCCGATGAAAATGACTCGAAAGTGCCAGCATCTTCTACGATTGATGAAGCCCTGGCAGCTGTTGGTGAGAGCCCCCTAAAAAGCAAGCAAGCACAATGGAGGTGAGAATCCTGTGTGAGGAAGAAAGTATCCAGGCTTCAGCAAAAAGCAGAGAAAACACTATGCCAGTCTCATGGCATTGACCAGCCATCTACTTTGTGGGGACACAGAGAGAAAGATTTTGTTCTCTCTGATTATGTGCAGTGAATGAGCAATTTAAAAAGCAGTTTGCATAGGAAGAAAAATTGTGAAAAAAGAGTTTTGTTATCAAAGAATTGTGTTTTGTTTGTTCTTAACCCCATTCCTGGTCTCGTGGAAAAATTATAAAGTTTTTTTTGGGCGTCCAAGCGGCAGGTGAGTGAGGCCATAAAAACCAAAGAAAAGCGTAAAATACTAAAACTCTACACACACACACACAAAAAAAAAAAAAAAGTTTCCTTGTCAGTGAAAACGTGAAGACTTCTGTCAAGAAAGTTTTTGAGAACGACTCAGTCTTCTACTGCCTCCCGGGTGAAAAAAGATGTGCTGCACGGCCGTCAAAAGCGGCTACTTTTGATGAACCTAAAGGAGCTCGCTAAGAATGAAAGAAAGGCTCAAACGTAAACTGTGGATTTTCAACTTTTGCCAGTATGCACCCCCCCAAACTCTGTTTTAGCTGGGACAAGGGGGGCACACACTGTTCGCGTATGCATGCAGCATCAAAACTTGAAGCTGATGCTACACGCTAGTGAACTCGAGGAGACCGCTGAAGAATTATTAGCGACCGCAGTGTGTCAAGTTGATGAGGGGGATTGTATGTTTGGCAAGTGCAGCATGTGCCCCGGCACCGAATACATTGTGACCTTGCTCCAGAAAAGTCCTGCCTTTGACACCAATCCCATGTTCAAGTTCAATAGTGGATGAGTGACTTGCATTGCAAGCTTGAAACAATTCTGTTAACACTGCAAGAATACGTTGAAAAATCTTTAGACTTGTTGAACGAAATCAACGGTCACCATTACATAAGTAAACAGCAAGCCCGCTACTTGTGAGAACTAAAAGCAGCTAAAGGGCGATGAGACAATCATGCGTATGGATTTTTCCGAGAATCACAGTTTCCTGCTACAAGACGCCCCGCCCCACACTCGCATCACTGGGTCAACGCAGAGGCTACACTCCACCCTGTTTTTTTTTATTTCCATATGCCAGAAAGCTCTGAAGAATTATCTGTCGGATCTTCTTCTGTCATTTCAGACTGCCTGTAACATGATACTGTAGCTGTGTATACATTCCACAGTAAGCTTCTGAAACATCTAAAGAATGCGTTAAAACTTGGGTTTGGTCAAGTTGGTTCATATTGGTTTAAAAGGTTAAAAGCACAAATAAAACAAGGACAATAAAGACACAAAGACAACAGGACAGGTGCCAACTCTCAACTGATTTTATTAGAAACCATTATCACTTATACTATACTACAGACACTCATTTGCCCGACTTGTAGGAGTGGAGTGATGATTGGTTGTAGGCAAATGAGCATGTGTATATAAGCAACGATGGTTTCTAATAAAATCAGTTAAGAGTTAGTGCCTGTCCTGTTGTCTTTGTGTCTTTATTGTCCTTGTTTTGTTCGCGCTTTTAACCTTTTAATTCTATAAAGTATGACCTGCCACAACTAAGAAACATTTTTTTAGTTTTCCGACGGAGCAGTTTTACAGTACAAAAACAAAAACAACTTTCTAAACCTTTGCTTTTGCGATAAAGACTTTAGTCTTTCGGCTGAATGAAATTTCTTTGCAACTTGAAAAGGGGAAAAGTCCCTGTGATGGCATCAGAGGAACTATGAAACGTTTGACAACAAGGGCCAGCCTTCAAAGCCTGTACCAAAACCAAATAACCACCCCACTAGAGCTTTTTACATGGGTGAAAAAAAAATATTAAACGGTGTAAACGTCCTAGGGGTACCATGTGTCATCGTGCTTGAAAAGCGAGCCTAACTAGCTTCAGGATTCCAGACAGCAGTCACCATAAAGGATATGCAGGTTGTTTCATTACTTCAAGCCAATTTCAGCTTCAACGCTTAGTGTTTCGATAACATCATACTTAGTGACTGATGTTCAAGTTCAATTGTCAAAAAAAGTCTGAGAACTACAACGTTCACTTCAACAGTGAGCTTCCCAAAAATATTTGATCACAAACGAAATTTTGAGAAGTCAATTCTCGAGGTGTGACCCACTGCCTGGAAAATGTTGATAATAATAAATTGTTCTCTTTTCATCAGTTTTGTGGCAACTTAATAGAGACAAACTAAGGCACATGTCCCATATCAAGCACCTCAGCTTGTACCGTGCATCAGACACAACCCATCGCCTACGCGCTGTGCAGAGAGGTGCCGCATGTAACCACCCTGCGCGATGTCGCGGAAGCTTGATTTCAAAAAATGTTTTCTCGCATAAAAAAATTATCATTTCGATTAAACTTTGTAAATCGCAAGATATTAAAACATACTCTCGTTTGAATGGTCTGGTATATTTTTACTTGGTCCACCTCAGTGCAATATTTGCAGCTGAATTGTAGCCAAAACAGCGTTTTTCTCTACGCTTTAATATTAAAGAAACCCTTTCTTCTAAAAGTATGAAGATATTGTGTGTATAAAATATTCCTTCAATACAGGCTAAAAACACTCCTAGAGCATTTATACGGAAGAATAAATTAAAAAAAAAGTACCTCGAAAACGGCATAATTGAGCTTTTTTATCGAATAAAAACAATACAAGAACAAATTTATTACCTTGAATTTGGTTTCATATTCTGCACAAATGCAAGTAGCTTCAAATAAATAAATTGGGCATTGCTAACTAATCATTCATATTCTTTTTTACTTTTTTTACTTGTACCATCTCTCGCGCTTTTTGGGGAGCTTGAAATAGTGCTGACGTAAGGAAAAAAAACATTTAACCACAAATATTTGTGCAAGTGACTACTCAGCCTAGTGTGAACCCCTGTGAATTTTTTTTAAAATTTCGGCGAGGGTCGAGCGTCACGTCTGGGACGTCTGGATGGTTTTTAATGCTGTCCCATGGAGCGAGCAGACGTCATCAGCTGCGCCAAACGGCAGATAAATTCCCCTTTCTCAATGAAGCAGAGTTAAACCGCACAAAAAGCCGAGCCAAACGTCAAATAAATTCACCTCTCCAAGTGAAGCCGAAATCTCATGGATTTTCCATTGGCTCCCATTGGCTGGCGCGTGTCATAGTTACAAGGAACAAGGCTTCCATTGGCCGAGGCACGTCAGTTTCTTGGAGAGCCACCCCATGGCGCTAAGTGCCCGCGCCGGATAAAGCTGTGCCAGAGCGCGCCAGGAAAAGGAAGCCTGTGGCTGGCAAGGCCTCCCAGAGAGAGAGAGCTCAAGCATACTCCGGACCAGCGCGGCACGGCCACTTCAAGAAAACACGCTCAAGAATGACATTCATGCTTTCGCATTCACAACTCATAAGTGCTTAGGTGTACCTCGAGCCTTTTTTTAACCCTCCGTAACGTCCCTTGGATATTCCAGGAGTTGCTATGAGCATATATAACTGCAAATAAATCATGGTAAAATGGCTTCCAAGAACATGTTATTATTGAGGCAGCCAGTAGCATTGCGGTGAAGCCAGCATTGTTGAACCATGGATTCAGTGCCAGGCCTAAAATTGACTTTAACTGGTTGTTCCCCATATACAGCAAAAATATTACACCCAAGACTTATATCCAGTATTTACATACTTTATAAGCTATCACATACAAATAAAAAAAAAACTATTTTGAAAAAAATTTACATCTCAAAATTTTATAATTGTAACAAACTTAAAGCTATAGATATAATTTTTTTTTTTTTTTAAACAGTACCAAGACAAAAATTGCACTACCAGATAGCTTACAATTATAGCTATGCACTGATGCTTGTTTCTTGTCAGTGTCTTAACGGTTTGCTTACTGGAGAAATTCAAATTGGAGGCAAAATTGCTCCAGGTAGCAAGTTCACTATTTTATAGGAAAATAACTATAAAACCTAAAAGTAATTGTTTTATTGATAAAAATGGTCCGTAACATTCCCTGCAGCCTAAAAATATATTTGCCAACAGTCTTGAAATGCCGTCCAAAGTTGAGAAAAAAATCAATTTGAGTCTCACATTTCACCTTTTGACACTTCGGGATTCTTTTCTGTGGAACTGTTTTATTCTAATTTTTTTAAAGCACAGTTTTGTCCTTTAGGAAGGATAGGGCAGTCCTATCCTTTAAGGTGAACATACAATTTTATTTTTTTACTTGTGAAAACTCTTCCCCTTCCCTCCCTCAACAAGTTTGGCTGAACTCAAATGAAACCACCCAGCGAGTACCATTGGCAGTAGCCTTATACGGAACCAAGAAACTTAAACTTAAGCTCTTGTCGGAACAGGCCTTCAGAATTTGGCCCATGCAATATTCTAGCAGCCCGCCTGTGCCCATTGCTAGGAGGAAAGCTGGACATGTATGGAAGCGTTAGAAAACTACTTTACCACTTGGGGACAACTTTGTGTGGCATTTCCGAGGTAGTAGAGACTGTGCATGCACAGCTTGATCGACACTCAAAGTGTGCGAGCTTCTGAGCGCCTATAGCTTTGACAATTTATTGCCACAGAAAGTAGTCCCCAAGTATAAATGCTTATGCTCACTTGCAGCTTACCTGCATAGTACTACATCACTAGAGCCCATAGGGTGGGCAGTATGGTCTGTCGCTGTTTGTCTTTCGACTTCATGCTGCCAATTTTTTTTCACATGTAACACGCTCGCCCATGCTAGTACATGAGGGACAGATTGAGGTTTTGCTTGTCCTTCCATTTTAAAAACATAAGCTTTGTATCATTATCTGTAGGGAATTGCAAAGCTCGTCTGCAGCCCAAAGCATAGTTCCCGGGGCCAAGGACTCTCGTGGGCTGGCTGCCGAGGTCCAGGAGAAATACATCGACCTCATGTGCCAGTTTGAGCCCGGTGCTGTTCACCAGTTCATCTCCTCGTTTGATGGTTACCGCCTGGAAGAAACACTGGAGGTTGGGACACACTGACTCTATCTGTTAGCGGGAGTTTGCAAATTAGAATGTTTTCTTAACGCTTTACCCTGAGCAGAGAGACAAAAAAGTAAGAACACTCGGGAAGAACAGATAAGAAGTGCTAATTGTTTACTGAGCACTATGTTTGGCACTATCTTCTAGGCACCTTTGGTACTATGTTGGGCATGCTGTGCGACGGTGCTAAGTCGGCTGTATGTTTGCTTTTTGTTTGCTCCAGTCAAAATACCAGCCGAGTGAGCACTTTGAATTTTTTGTAGTTATTACCTTTTGTTGTTTTTGAAAAGTTTGACTTAAAAAAGCATATCCCGATGTGGAATGTTTGTGATCATTGGATGCGTATGAAAGGTAAAACTTGCCAGGCTAGCAGCTTAGTTTTTCTCTAGACATTAGTCTCGTAACTTGTTTTATATCTAGTACTTTTTGTTTTGCTAGACACAGGTTTATCTCAAGGACTGTATTTGTTTAGATGAAAGAAAGCTGCTACAGGTCTTGTTTTCCCATCTCTAACTTTGCCACTTCTCACAGATCTGCCGTAGACACAAAGTCTGTGATGCTACTGCATATCTCTTGGAAAGGGCCGGAGACATTCAAGGAGCATTCTCAATCTTGCTCGAGGTAGGCGAGAGCCATGGCGGCCCCTCTCTCTTACTATTTTTGGTTTTTCATTTCTTCTCACAGCTGTTCTGTGTGGTTTTTCACTAGGTTCTGCGAGAGAAGCTTAACAAGTATGCTGAGCTGAAGCGGGATGCCAGCCATAAGTTTGAAATGGATGCAGTATTCAATGCCATAGATGCCCAGCTGTGCACTGTTGTACAACTATGCCAGCGTAGCTCCAGCAAGATGGACACAGCAGAACGAGAGGCAGGTCTTTTTTCTGCTTGCACGGTTTTCTAGGTGGAGGGCAACGTTTTGTGCTGACTATGGTATCTGAATATAGTGCAGAGTTGGCATAACAAGAAAATCACTACTCTACTACATACAGCTTCATACCACAGGCTTCTGTTCTTTTCTACTTATCCTGCATACGTTACCAGTAGAGATGTTGCAAACCTCGAGGTTCGAGTTAAGAGGTTTAAAGAATTTCTAACCTTACTGGGGTTCGAACTAGCAAAGTTCGAAAGTTTCAGATTCTGCCGAGGTTCAGATTCGCAAATTTCAAAGCTTCCAAGGTTTCTAAAAATTCAAGTTAAGCAGTTTTGAAAAAATTTAAGATTTTGAATTTCTTTCAAATCCAAATTCACAGAGTTTGAAGTTTGATTGAATCTCACGGAGTACCGAGTTCCGTAGATTTGAATCCATACCTTTATTATTTTCTATTTATTATTGTAAATATTTGGGTGTGTCTTTATATATACGGCAAAATTTTCATTCATTTCATAGCTGACACAGAAGCTGTGTTAGGTCCCAAATCGGTAAAGCTGGCAAAGCCATTGTTGCCACCAGATTGTTAACTGATTTGGCAGCTTCACTGTCCCCTTGGAGCTTGGAGTGCTTCTTGCAACAGTGATCATGCTCTGGTTACATTATTACTTTTTGCCATTCATGAATCCTCATTAGCACAACGTGAGCATGGTTGTTGGTAATTTTCCGCAGTTGCTAAGTGTTCAAAACAGGTAAAATGGGTTCTGATTGATGCATGTTTTGGAGAAATTCAATTCATTGTCAAGCTGTTTTCAGTGGACCGAAATTCGTCAAACTTTTCAGCTTCACACATTTGAAGGTTAAAAAGTTTTGAATTTCTCGACGCAATAAATTAGAAAGTTTAAACAT
Organism: Ixodes scapularis; assembly: GCF_016920785.2. Taxonomy (NCBI): domain Eukaryota; kingdom Metazoa; phylum Arthropoda; class Arachnida; order Ixodida; family Ixodidae; genus Ixodes; species Ixodes scapularis. Next base: position 80,032,951 of record NW_024609884.1, read on the forward strand.
TCTCATACCTTTCGAATCTCCTGGTTTGAGTTTTGAACCTCAGATTCGAAAAAAGTTTCCAGCATCTTTGGTTGTCCTTCATCCATTCTGAAAGCTTAGGGATGCTAACAAGGTCTTTGCACTGTAAAAGCCAAGAAAGGTGGTTATTAGGTTTAAATACATCTTTGAGCCTTGTTTGAATGTGGTCCAGTCTGTGGTATTGACTGGAGCCTGGACTGGGTGAATCAGTCTGGAACAAATTCTCGGTCCTCAGTGTTTTACAGTTTGTTTTTCCTTCTTTTTTCCCCACTTTTTGTGTTTGTGAAACAGGCCCTGTGGTTTCCACTTCTGGAAGTGGTCATGGCCCCACAGCGGGAGCTGCGTACACTTCTCGGCCCTGAGCAACTTGGCGGTGAGTTGATCAACAAGCCAGAGCAGGTGGGAAGTGTCAAAGTGAGTTCTTTGCTGGTCGCAGACTTCCAAGCCCTGACTCATCACCTTTTGGGCAGCATGATGGGATTTGTAGCACTACCGCACATTCTGCATAAGTTGATGCAGGTGAGCGTTTTCCCCAAATTCCACCTCTTTTCGTCCCACTATGTGCCCTGGTTTGTTGTTCGCAAAAGGGGGCATATTGTTACGGCTTAATTGCTTGAAACTACCGTCTATTGCCGCGTATAAGACTATCCAAATATAAGTTGACCCCCCCCCCCCCTAATTTTAAAAGCTGCCAACGAAAACAGAAAATTTTGGTTGCTTTTTTTGTCTTTTTAATAAGCAAGTTATGCCCCATGAATATTACATTTATTCACGCAGATAGGGTCTCTCTATGGGCTTGTGTCTCACTCGTCGTCGCTTGTCACGATGACGCAGTCACTGCTGTCGCTGTCTCGTAGGTCAGAGGGGCCGGACGGGGGGAGCACCGTCGAAATCGTGCACTTCGAGAACGCTGCACGAATATTCCTTTTTTTGAAGAAGGAATATTCGCATATAGCAAGATTTGTAAATTCACTCAATTCGGTATAGTTGGGTATCTCTAGTTTTAACTTTATGTCAAATTCATTGTTTACTCGCCATCCAAAGGCATCAGACTTTCTGAGGTCACAGTCCATAAATATAATTAGATTAAAATTAGCTTATAAAGGAACAAGTGGAAGCTTGGGAACTACCTTCATAGTTTAGCTGGGTTTTCGTTTAAAGGGATATTGAACCGAAATTTGAAGCTCACAAAACAAGGCTGGAGTGATAGGCGGGATGCTGCAAACCCTAAAAATTCACTCATACAGTACTGTCTCTAACGGATGGCCGTATTTTTTAAAAAGAAGTGCGCGATTGAACACAGTCAACGTGGCCGACAAGGCATGTGACTTCTTGATCCTCATTCCCTCTCCTCTTCGCTTCGTTCCCTCGAGCAGGTTAACCGAAGCGAGGAGGAGAGAAGCGAGGCCGGACACCCTCATTCTTGACTGTTCCAGGAGGATCGTGCCGTCATAGTCCTCGCTTGATTGCACCCTTCTTTTCCAAAAATATGGCCATCCGTTTGAGATGTCAATATATGAGTGAGGTTTTGGAGTCCGTAGTGTCCCATTCAACGCTTCTGCGGCCTTATTTTGCAAAATACAAATTTCGGTTCAGCATCCCTTTAACTGTTTCCTGACCACAGGGAAAGTAGTAATTTTCAAAAGATTCGTGCAAACGCTTTTATTTTCCTAACTAACTTGCATATGGAGCAATATGACACATCTAAATGTGGCCAATTAGTTGTTCTTTCAAAAGAAATGGAGGTTGTTATACTGCAGGAAAAAAGATTTTAAATTTTTATTTCTTGAAAGGACAATGTATGTGCGGAAAACATATAAACGCCAAAACTTCTACAGCTATTCCAAATTAAACAACAAATAAGAAAAATTCAAAATGGAGAAAATGTGCCCCACACCTACGGCTATTATTTCTGAAAGTTAGTGTAGTCTAACTGACGTCTATTTTTGGTTCGTCGGAGAGTTAGCCTCCGTAATACGTGTGCTTTTCAACGTAGGAGTGCTTATATTGGTGAAACACAGATAGAGCACATCACATCCCCAGCAGAATGCTTTCTTTGTGTCTTACCTTAGCTTTGTCATAGCCTTGATTGCAGTTCCTTCATATTTAGCATTTTTATCCACCTTGCTGGGAACATAAAATATGCATCCCGGCTTAGGACCGCATTGGAAATTATAGTGATGCTTACCGACAAGCATCTGTTAAGTGATGCTTATAACATCATTTAAATTGTCCCCAGAGCTCTTGAGGTCTAAAGAATATGACACAATGCAGTTGAATTATGTAAATAATGCCATCTTTGTTACGAAGACTGATGCAACCAGTTAGCCATGTTAGACAAGTGCAACCACCGTTTCCAGGACTGTTTTTGGCAGCCCATTAGCTTGTGATAAAGCTCAAACCTACATTGAAATTGGAACTAGAGTTCTTCGGCTATCCACGAGATTGTGGAACATAATTCTCCACACTAAATTTAATTTCTTGACGGCGCTTGAAAACCAACGATCACCGGTGATGGATGGCCCATGGACGCGGTCAAGAAAGACTTAAGAGCTACTTACTGGACAGGGAAGGTTTTGTTCGAGTTAACCATATAAATTTCACGACATACAGAATAAACTCGGGCGTGCCTCAGGGCTGTTTTTGGTCCCCTCCTATTCTTTATATGTGTTAATGATGTCTTGCTTGTCATCTCGCATTCATCTTTCTTGCAGTATGCTGATGATATAAAGATATATCGCGAAATTCGAACTTGACCACTGCATGAGGCTCTATAATGACACGAGTTCATTCAACGATTTGTGTATAGCAAACAAGCTTTTTCTAAATCATTAAAAACTGAAGTGATGATACTTTCTTAAAAAACTCAGAACGTCCGTTTCCCTTATCGTATTCGAGGAGATTTACTGTCTCGCACTTGTGGCATAAGAGATATCGGCGTTAGATTTGATTTGGGCCTACGATTTGATGACCACATAGATAAAGTAGTTGGAGCATCTTTTTGAGCCCTGGGAATAGCATGTTGCTTAGCAAGGGAGTTTGGCAACCCATCTGCCTTTCTGAGTGAAATGAACAACCAAAATAATCTGTGTCAGACTTATTTTATTTTAAAATAATTCAAAATTGCCCAAATGCCATTTTAAAGGGGCTATCAGAAGTCTCTTAAATTTTTCATAAATATAAGAAATAAATATGTTAACCATACCTAGATAGTTACATTCTACATATTCTAAAGTACCTATATGCATGCCAAATGGACCTTTTGCAGAAACATTGGTTCGAGAGTAACTGGTTCCAGTACCCTCTCTCTCTTCCTTCTGGCCGAGCAGAGAGGGAAGATGGTTTCGTTGTGTCGACTTCGGGGCGGAAGATTACGCACGATGGGGACAAAGGCGAGTTAGGGGGAGCCGTATCTAGGTCACAGCGTCTCAATGGGTGAACAGGATGTAGCTGACGTTTTGGGAGTGCAACGGGTGGGAGAGGCCTCGCGCGCGCGTTGTTTTCTCGCCACTTAGCCTCGACCCCAGTCGCGTGTCTAGGTGGCAGCACATATTCGCCAAGAGGTCCATTTGGTTGTGATAGGATATTATTTAGAACAAACGTTTTTGTGCACAAAGTGTGAAGATGCCTCAAAATTGCATAAAGAGAAAAAGGCTTTCAAAAGTTACCATAGATGTCTAGCTATACTTTTTCGCTGTAGAAAAATAATATTTTGTTAATAATTTTCGTGAGGAATTGAAGCTACAGAAGACTGCAATGGAGAAGAGATGGCTAGGCCTACTTGTCAACGTAAATGATGGCTGGTGACGTCACAGTTTGAATAACCATGCAGAGAAAAAAGGCTCAGGTTAATACCGTTCTAAGTTGTCGGGGCGATCTTCATTGCGTATTTGACTAATTTTCCCAATCATAACTGGCATTTACTATTTTTATACGTAGAATATAAAGATTTAAAGATAATTAAACACCATAAAACCCAAAATCACATCTTTTGCAAAATATAGCCATTTTTTGGCCTGCATCTCCCCTTAAAGGGACACTGACAGGGTATTTATGCTCGCCTAGGTTTTTATTTTAACATGACCTATTAGAGCCCAACTACCCAGAGCACAATTTGCAACTCGAAATTTGCTTTCTTTCCGTCCGAAAACAGCCGGTCGAGAATTGGCCGGTTTCAGTCGCGCTCACTCTCTTTTCCATGGTCACGTGGCGTTCAAACTATGTGTACCAAATATATCTGAAGCCGTGGGTCATCTAAGGCACAGATTTAGTATTAAAAATAGAAAGGAATATGAACCCCATTTTTGTGGCCTTCAAAAAGCTGTAAATACCCTGATCGAAAAAAATGTGTTGCACAGATTGCAGGAAGTACATGTACTCATCATTCCCAATGTGGCGACGTACCGTGGGCTGGACGACGCTATGGTGGCACATGACAGACCAACGTTGCGACGGATGTGGGGCCGCTGCTTCGGAACTGTCGTTCGTGGTACCAGCCATTCGGTCTTCAAGCACAAAACATTGAGCGGAAGGGATATAACTGCGAAACAATCGCACGACAAACATTGCACGCAAATTCGTTGTCGTCGCCTGCCTCACACGCCGGAGAAGCGGAGGACAAAAAAAAAAGTGATTAGATGTAGTTACGTGACTACCGGTCATGAGCTTTTGTGCTCGTGTTTCAAATTTGGTTTCGAGCAATTGAATTTTTTTTTTGTTTTATGAAAAATACCTATGTGGCTCTACAGCAAAATATTGATTGGGTAGTCTCCTGGCACTATATTAAATCATCTGTCAAAATATTAAAAAAAATGTTTTGGGGTGTGTCAGTGTCCCTTAAAAAAAACCTCTGAAAAGAAAAAAAAATTTTTAAACAGTCTGGCTGGGCTGCCACGTGTGTCAAAAAATAAATTTACGCAAAAAAAACTTTTTTAGAGCAATATTGACGGCGAAAGATTTATATGAAATTCTGTTGTGAAGTCCATGATGTCATGGGTCATTCCAGAATGACCATCTCGGTCGTGAAGGCGAAGCCGATCCACCTCTCCTCCACGCGCCCGAAGTGCCGAGAGAGAAAACAAGTGGAAAACAGGAGACTGCCGACTAAATCGCGTCTCGCGCCATCAGTATTGCTCTAAAAATTGTTTTTTTTTTACATAAAATTAATTTTTTTACACCCAGCCAGACTGTTAAAATTTTTTTTTTCTTTTCAGGTTTTTTTTAAGCAAGGTGCAGTAGTGAAAGAATTGGAGAAACTTTTCAATATTCGATTCGTAAATATTCGGCCAAAACCACTTCGAACTCAGACTCCACTTTTTTGTACTTTCAGTAAACATTACGTACTTAGAATTATTCCTTGTCCTTCATGACCTACGAAACATCCATTAGTTTGCCTTTACACGCAATGGCAGTCACGGAAAAAAAGCTTGAGGTACACCTAAACATTTCTTATGAGTTGTGAATGTGAAAGCATGCAAGCCCCTCGTCCGCTCCCCTTGTCATCTGCTCGTCCGCTCCCTTTGTCGTCTGCTGCGTACTAGCGTGCGCGCGCTTCGGGATCTCAGAGGCTATGGCGCAGCGGCCAATGGGAGCCCTGTCGTCGCGCGCCAACCAATGGAACTGAAGGCGAATCGCTCCTATTGGGATCGCGGAAACTAGGAGTCATTTTCGCACTTCAAACTGATGCCGTCAGCTGGCTCCATGACACAGTTAATGCTTTCACATTAAAAATAATACAAGGGAATGCAAAGAGCTCACCCCCTCAACTCAGAGCCAGAACAACCGGCCACGTTATCGGGTGCCATAATATGCCATCAACATTCATCATAGCCACGCGTTAAGGTAGGCAACACAGGGCACGCGCTGAAGTCCCAAATGCTGTTAAGGTTCAGCTATCCCCGTCACCGCAGTGATTGGACATGAGCTGGTACCCGAATGCTCTCCAAGGCATTGAATGTCCCAAGCCCAAGCCGAGTGCTCATACAGTTCTCTTGTCAAACCTATGAGCCGCGCTTGACTATCGTCATCATGGTTAATCCCCGTGGCTATGCCAACACTTTGATCTCGATGAGTACGTCATCATGTTTTGTGAGAGAGAGATTGAAATAAAAAGTCAGTTTTTATCCTTGAGATAACACCGCACCAAAGAATCTTCTTGGTTAATAGCATTGCATGCAAGTGTACTTGGGTCCCACTAGTATTAGTAAGCTTGTGTAATGTAAAAAACATTCTAATTCAATATCATTGCCTGAGCCCCTTAAAGGGACACTGACACCCCCCAAAATTTTTCTTTTATTTTTTTGCCAGGTGATTTATTATGGTGTCAGAAGACTACCCAATCTCTATTTTGCTACAGCGTCACGTATATTTTTAATAAAATAAAAAACGCAATTGCTCGAAACTGAAACTAGACTGGGGAGGAAGGAGAAATGTAGAAGAGGGGAGAATTGGCGGAAGTCATGTGGCTGTGCAACTTTTTTTTCTTCAATCAACATATTTACGGCTTTTTAGAAGCCAGAAAAAATTGGTGTCGTATTTTATTTATATATTTAATATTGAGTGTGTTCCTTCGATGACCCACGACTTTGATTATATTTGGTGGTTGTGTCTAAACCATAAAAAATGGCCCGTGACCACAGAGAAGTGAATGAACGCGACTTTCGCCGGCCAGTTCTCAATCGGCGGTTTTTGGGTGGAGAGAAAACAAATTTCGGAGCCGCAAATTGTGTTTTGGGTAGTTGGGCTCTCATATGTCATGTACAAATAAAAACCTTGGCAAGCATAATTACCCTCTCAGTGTCCGTTTAATGTTGCCAACATTGTGCAACGAACGATCAACTAGAAAACAAAAATGGCAAATTAAAATTTAAAAACAACATTCTAAATTATCTAGAAGAGTTGAAATTTGTTAGATTAGCTAATCAGGTGCAAAATCTCCAGTTGGCTTGTCTTGATGTTTGGAAAAAGCACCATAAAAGACCCGGATGAGACACACCTTGTTTTTTTCCAAACATCAAGCTCGTTAATAGGTGAGCGGCGTTTGGGTACTTCCGGTTCCTTAGGAAATTTTGTTTCACAGTTGACAAGCGACGACAATGAGCTGCAAGCCTGTGTAAGCGGGGTTCTGAAACCTCCAGATTGCAGTTTTCAGAACCTTGTTTAGATAGGCTTGCAGATCATCGTCATTGTTTGTCAACAGCTAAACAAAATTTCCTAAGGAACCAGAAGACGCCAAACGCTGCTCACCTATTAATGAGATGTGTCATGTAGAAAGCAAGGAGCACAGTTCCCTATTTAGTGACGTTCTGGGGAATGTTGATTCGTGTCCTGGAATTCACGGAAGAGCTTTCACAAAGCAGGAAGGATTGTAGCTAAAAAAGAAGAGAGTGCTCTCAAGCTTATTGGACTTGATCATACCCCTAAAAATGGTACTATGATGCAGCCACAGGGAGTAAATTCGGAAGTGTTTTGGAGACGAGGGGGTGAAGGGGTTGAGGGTAATGCGAGGGTGCCGCCATTACAACAAGTAAATGCCAGGGGTGAGCTCCCCCCTTGTTCCGACACTGTCCGTGACAGGGCATGGAACACATTCATTATTATTTGAGGCCTTGACTTCCATGGCCTTGTGCAACATGCTCAGCAGTTTCCAGACGTGCATATCTGAAATACATGTGATGTAAAGGTCGGCCTTCAGTTTAATGATAAACGTCTCGTGCTCAGGCATGTTCAAGCTTCAGCATGTAGCTTGATGTTTTGTTTCTCTTCGTGTGGCTGATGTTCTTTACCTGGTTACAGGACCCTGTGTACAGCTCGGGGAAGTTTGGTGAAGTGAGGGACTTCATCATGAAGATGCTAGACACTCACAACTATGAAAAGGTTAGGAGCATGTTCTCTAAGGAACCTACTGCCTGTGACTTGTTGGGTGTATGCTTCGTTTTGTACCTGCATAGGGTTATCTGTATGTGCTTGCAGGCGTTTTGCCTTATCTTTATCTGGCTACCAGAATCTGGAGCCTGAAAAGTTGGTGTTTGCAAAAAGTTGAACCGGTGTATGGAGGAAACTGCGTGAAGTTCCGGGGAGGACGAACAGACGTCTGTAATGATGGGGGTCAAGAAAAGAATGTGGGGGTGACTGACGGTCTTGTTGATGCGTAATGGGATGACTGAGGACCTAGGCGGTAAGCTTCTTCGAGGAGGGCATCCAAAAGCTTATGCCACATTATGATAAGTGCCTCAGTCTGCACCTTGATTATATCTAGTTATAGAATGTATCCAAATTTTATGTATATGCTGAAAGATTCTTCATTGCCCTGGTTTTTTTTACCCAGTTCGTTGGAAGTTAAAAGCAAACACATCAAAATGCTCTAGTCACATTCCATCTGTTATTCATGCTCATAAGCTACTTAAAGTCTACCATACGAGTGAAAATTGTGGGTGTAATCAATCAAAACTGCCTGACCATAAACCATGTCAGACTTGTTTTGCGGATTACAAACTCTATAATAGTCAATCCCAAATTAATCTCCTGTCCCAAAAAGTAACTACGTACTTTTAATTTGCTTTCACGGTTTTGATCTGAGTGTCGTGATTACTCATGTTTAATGAGTTCGTTGTACAAATATTGACTTTCGTACCAAATTGCAGTGCCTGCATAATTGAGCATTCATTACCTCCAATAAATATTTAATTTGGACATCAGGGATCAGTCGGTCACTTGAGTACACTAGGAATATTTAGGGAAATCGATTGGACCTCAAGAGTAGAAAAGGTCAGGTGTGAGAATTCTGATTCCTTTCTTTTACAACTGTGTAAAAATGATCAACCTTGCCCTCTAAAAGCATTGTGACTGCTGTTAACCATCCAAAAACTCTCACAATTACAGCTTTCAACTTGTATGAGTAAAGTTGTTTGAATCTACTAGGATTGACTATAAAGAAGCCTAGCAGACCACTGTGGTTATTACTGACAGTCTTCAGTGCTCATAATGATCAAAGTTCTTGTAGAATATGCAAAAATGTCACAGTGAGGAAAAGCCTGTACAAGCCAGGGATTCTATGAGGGAGATCAGTAAGTCACAAAGGAAAGCAGGCAAATTTATTGGAACTACTAACAAGCTTTCAATACATATATCCCTAGGTATCAGCACAATGTAGAACTATACTTGTCAAATATCCCTGAATATGATATATGGCTGTTCTCTTAATATGCAGCATCTCTACTTGAAGGGTGTACTAAAATAGAGTTGCCGACCCCTGCTGTAATGCAGGGGTCGGCAACTTTTTGATGCAGTGGTCCAAATTGCCGCAAAGTGGAGACGAAGCGGGCCGAACGAAGAAACTGAGAGAGGGGGGAAGGGGGAGGTCAGCCCATAGAAACACACTATAAAGAAACTGTCACATATCCAATCTGGTATGCAAAGATGTTCTCTTGAAACTGGAGCAGGTAAAGTAAGATTACTGGAGCCCTGTCTTTGTAAAAATTTTTGTGTTCAATATAGTTTGCAAAGATTGAGAGTCATAGACCATTTTGGAGGTGCTCGTGTTTTATTCACAAGATCCATGTTTAACTTTACAATTTTCTTCTTGAGAAAGTATATTTGCAGATATATATGTGCTGTAGCAAACACTTTGATCAAGGCCACTACGAGATTGCATAGGATTAAAAACTTTAATTCAGGGAGGCCCGCGGAAATCTAAATGAGGTCGTTCGCTGCAGATACATCCGTCAGCTGTTTTGGGATCAGCTGAGCAGTGAATTCTATCTGAAAAATCTGTTGAGTTAATATGTGTGATTATATTGGGTTTGCAACGAAACATTCTTCTTGTCCTATGTGTCCATTTGTTTTTTGTTTGTTCCTTTTTCTTTTCTTGGGGGGGGGGGGGGGGTCATTTTTGGTGGCATGCTAGGGGCTGTATAATATTGCCTAGTGGGCTGCATGTTGCCCGACCCCTGCTCTAATGGGTCTTTTTGTTGGCAAAACGGACTTTCTGCATACAATGTTCCCAAAGAAATCGTTCAAGCTTACGGTGAGAAGTGCTTGTTGTGTAAAATGCTGCGGTAATGACCTAGACAACCGACAAAAGTATCTTGTGTTACAGTTTTCGAGACCAGTACAGCGATGCCGGAAGTATTTTTAATGCTGTGGGGATTTTTTCAAGAAGTGAATGTCTTTCTGAGTCAGTTCTCACTTACTACCTATTTAAATTTTATCAAGATGTCTACTTTACTACTCACATGCCCTTATTGTATTGTGTTGTGGTAGGCTCTGACTGACTGACAAGCCAACTATGTTTCAGGCATTGCTGAACACCACCAACCGGCTGCTCAACTGCGATCTACACCTCCATCTTCATCGGCTAAAACTGGCTGCAAACCGTGGCTATGCATCACACACGGCTAGCTGCTGCGCATGCAACAAGAGCTTTGCTACGGGAGAGTTGGACGACGTTGTCATGTTCCGGTTGGTCTTCCTCCAGAAAATTGAAATCGGAGGGAGCCGAACTCCCCTGATAAAGAGACTGAAGATTCTTATTTTCTGACATCTATGCCCATCTCCAAAAGATGCCAGAAAATTGTGGATTTGTTTCTTGCGGCAGTTTTCAGTTAAAACATTTAGAACTTGGTTGAATTACTCACCTGAATTACTACAGTCTTGAGCATAGCATATTTATGTGGTTCTAAATGCTACCCTTTTCTAAGAAGAAAAGATATAAATAATTTGTAAATGACATTTTGGAAAAAATAAAAAAAAAATTACCGTAATATCCCGAGTCATCGCCCATCCCCGAACCATCGCCCACCCCATTTTTTGAGCCAATATCGATTTCCGAAGAAACACCGAGTCATCGCCCACCCCTTCAAATACCCCAGCGCGGACTCTGCGATCCGCGAACACTCATCCTATTCGAATGACGCGGCCGCGGACCTTACAGTTGGAGGACGTCCGTGTCAAAGTAAAACGAAGGAGGGAAAGACACTTCTTTTTGTTTACGCATTTCCTCCGTGAGGGACCCCAAAGTGGTCGTGTATCCGTGCGAAAAGAAAACGATGGAGATAACAAAATAAGAGTTCGTTAACGTAACCGCGGAGTGTTAGGTCAAAGTCTGTCTCCGCCGGAGTAAGGCCACCGCGAACCCGCTCCTTCTTCCCGCCCGTCGCGACCGCTGTTGTGCAATATTTTAGGCAAAGCCAAAGCGTAAATAAAGCTTTGCTGGAACGTCCTACACAGACGTTTGCAGAGCGTCCCAACCGTGCATTGATAGCCCGCCGTGCATGGACGCACGTATGTACGCACCAAACAAGAAAGTTGCGCAAGAGCTTGCAATTGACAAGGCGCCCGACTTGGCCCGACGCCAAAGTATTTGCCAACGCGACCGCCGGCTTTCCCGCTTTCCCAGCATTGCTCTTGGTCCGCTCGCTCGTTGCGCCTGGTCGGTTTCTCTATTTTCTTGTAGACTTTTCTTTTTTTTTTTTTTTTTTTTTTTTACTAACTAGGAGAACATAATGGTGACATTCTTTCACGGAACAAACGTTCATGCTATATGCAGATCGGCGGTGTTTCTAGCGCGTATGCAAGCAACGGACTTCGCTATAGTAAAATATTATTTCGTGAGCATTTTTTTTTCTATAAAACAATGAAACTAAATCGAGTTTTGAGTTTGATGTATCTCTTGTGCATCAGCGCTAGATACGCAGAGTATAATAGGCGGTTTTTTCCGTTTTTCTTTTAAGTGTTTGTGCTCACCCACCGAGACATGGCCCACCCCACTTTTTTAACGAATTTCAGGCGGTTGGGGGGTGGGCGATGACTCGGGATATTACGGTAGCTGGATAAGTTTTTTTAATTGCTGAATGGCTGGAAAAAAGAGACATTTACAACTCCCTGTAATGCTGAATTAGAGCACGGCTCTTTAGGAAGGGGAGGAGGAAAGGTTACTGAGGGGAGGGTATACCCCTCCTCCCTCCTCTTCACCTCCTTATCCTGAGTGATACTCGTCCTCCCCTCCTCCCTCCTCTTCCTCCTTGTCCTTCTCCTCCCCTCCTCCTTCACCTCCTTCTTCCCTCATCCCTCAAGCTGCTCCTCTCCTCCTCCCTCCCTCCCCTCTTCCCCCTCCCCCTCGTCCTCCCCGCGCTTTGCATTATAGGAAATGTCCCATAATGCACCGCACGGGACCCTCGTGATGTCACGAGGATCCCGCGCGGTGCATTATGGGACATTTCCCGTAATGCATCGCGCAATTACGCCGACAGTGACGGCAACGCCGCTCAGGCCGGAAACGGGCGCCTAAGAGCTGTGCTCTAATAACATTGCTCATGTTTTTTTAGCGTGGAAATTTTAGAGGTGCCATCATTGCTACGTTCTTTCAAGGTAAAGCCAATGGTGTGGCAAGGTTTTTTTTTTTTTTTTGTTTGGGTGTCTGTAAGAGAATTTATCATCAAAGGCTTCATATTAATTGAATGCCTCACTATATCTTGTACGCCCGAGGCAGCGTTCAAATAAATGAAGCAGTTGTGTGTGTCGCGAGCTTTTTCCTCCAAATTATTCGCCAGATTGTGGTAGGACAGACGGGGCAAAACCAGGAAAAGTCGGGACATTTAGGGGGACAGTCACTGCTGGTGCCTTGATTGTGATGGTTTGCCCACTTCCACTTCTCCATATGACAGGTGCTGTCACTGCTACCACCGCACGTGCTTGGAAGCTTCGCGTTCGGCCTATGTTGACGCCGGAGGACAGGTGCAGTGGTACTGCTTTCGCTGTTTCCGCGTGGGCAAGAAGCCGCCGGCGGGGTTCTCCAAGCGAGTGGCAGATACACCACGGACACTGGGTTCGAGCTCCGAGAAGCCCCAAGAGCTGCGACTAAACCGGGAGCCGCGGACGGAGGGGCCCATGCCACTGCTTAATGCCTGCCAACTGAGTGCCATCGACTACTTGAGAAATTGCCAGAGGACCAAACCAAATGTGAGGGAATTCTCTTTTATTTTCCTCATGTTTATATTTTTATGCTGCATTCCTTAAAGAGAAGGTGAAAAGATTCTTGAAAAAAACGAGTTAGAGATGAATTCTAGCATGATTTTGTCCTTTGAATTTCAATATCACAATCATTTGACCAGAGAATGTGTCAATAGACGCGAGAAAAACCGGAAAACTGACCTCCAGGTATGACGTCGTACCCAGAGATTTCTGCTGCTTTGCTCTTGCCGCTTGTGAGGGAATGTGTGTGTGCAGCGTTTTTGACTGCCCAGGTAAGGCTCGCGGGAGGTGCGGAAGTGTTGCGATATTCGTATAATGTGTCACGATTCTCTCCTGACACCGAACGTGCCAAGAATGTCTTATTTTGGTCATTTCCCTCCAATCATTCATACAAATAAGGCAAGTGCATGCAGCATGTATGCCTATGCTTCCAACATGCTCATTGGTACTTTGGCACAAGGTCTATTTTCCTACTTTTAGCGCTATTTTGAAAGTGCACTGTTGCGGCTACTTGGCGCACCAATCTGAAATATAATTTTGATACTCATAATTCTGGAGGCCAAATGAAGACTACTTAAGTGTTTTCCCTTAAATACAAAACCACTTAGCTTCCCTTTAAAAACCGACTTACAGAATCGTCTTCTGCCATGCAGAAAACCCTTTCCACTCTCCTCCTCTCTATTCCATCTCACTCTTTTCTGCTCCTCTCCCGGAAGGACTGGGCCTCTGAGCTACTCCCCGCTAGAAGATTTCCTTCTTTGTTGAATGGAAAGGAGGAATGGAGGAGTGGTCTTCTTCCTGGCTACTTGTCGGGCCTTAATCCATGTTGGATTAGTCTATACCAGTGGTATTGAACCTTGGTCATTACTTGTTCTGTTCTGATTATCTCTAGCAGGATGAACTGTTAAGAGTTGACAGTCATTTGCTGCTTTTGATTAGAAAACTAATTAATGTAGTAATTTCGTCCCAAGTTTCGGCGTTTTTCCAATACCGCTTTTCGAGAGGCCCTTTTCTACATTTCCTTCATGCTGGCTCACATAATGCGGTGAAGCAATGGTTAACACTTTTTACCTGAGGCTTTATCTGGGCTTCAGTGAAAACTACTTGAGCCAGGCTTATGTGGCAATGTTGTACAGACTAAAGCTGGTCATGCCGAGTTTTTAAAGCCAGAATAAAAAAAAGGTGGAGTAATTGTTTCTTTCTAATTAAAACAAGCTTGTATCTAGAAATATGGCTTCAGATAGTTTGACTTTCTTTATATTGTCCTTATATTTCTGTTATAAATTGTACAGCTGCTACTGTTTTTGCTTGTATTCTACGAGCCCCTTTTTGTAAAGATCTTATTCTCCGTTCTGTACTTTGCTTTTACCACCACTGCCAACTTTGTTGTGGGCAGGAATTCTGTCAAGCTGCTCTATTGTGGATTTTTTTTCTTCAGTTCCTTCATTTTTAGTATGGTGGTAATTAAATTAAATTCACTTCAAATTCAGTTCCTTTCACTATTCACTATCTTTCATGTTTATTGGATTCTGGTTCTGATTTAATGGTTGAAGAATATGTGCAAAGAGATTTTGTGTTATTCTCATAAGCTCATAAACTTGCTCCATGTTTTTGTTTTTTTCGATAGAAAATATTGGATAGGGAAAGGAAGAAGAGACATGCTGATAAAAATTAATTGTTAAAGGGTGTTCTGAATGCAAATTAAACTTGTTGATGTCATGTGACTCCTGTCTCACTTCTTCCTGATCATATTCATGTGTTTAGCACGTGTTGCAATAATTTTTTAATATTTTCTTTTCATTCCTTATGGTATTATTCAAAAACCATAAATCAATTCATACTCATTTTGTGTAGCATGATTATTTGACTTCTGTTTCTTTTGTTGCTTAAAATAGCTTTCCTCTCACTAGAATAAAACTTGGTGCTATAACCAAGAATACAGAAAGCAACTGGTCAGTTGCCATCGCCGTCGGTGATCACAATGCCCATCACATGGTTTCACCATATCCCATTACCAGTCATGATGTCTAGTCAGAAAATAGACTTTGTGCCGAAGTGCCAATGAGCATGTTAGAAACATGAGCACACGTGCTGCATGCACTTGCCTTATTTGTATGAGTGATTGGAGTGAAATGACCAAAATAAGGCATTGATGAAAGCACATGCAAAATGCCAATAGCTTTATGCTTTGTTGTAGATAAGTTACTGCTGGAAGTACCAGTGCGTGCGGCGTGTGTAACCACATGCTGCATCGTCGTAGCTGTTATTTTACACAAGGAGTGTCGACATATGATGTGTAGCAAAGCTGCACATCATAAAATGTTGACACTCCTTGTCTGCATTTTATGACATTCTGCGATCCGTTAGTATGTGTTCTATTTGCTCCTCAAATCTGTTTGCTGTGCAGCATTATACATTATGTATAGTGGTGTCACATTCCACATATTTTTTGTTTTGAACGCAGTTGCAAAATGAATTTTCTGTCTTTCTTGTAACGTGTACAAAAAACATTTTGTTGCTTGTAACAGAGACACTTCAGTTAATGATCACATTGATATGTCAAAGCTCTTTCACACACTAACCATTTCATACTATCCTAAGGCACATCCCAAAAAGGCGAACTAAGTAGTTGACGCTAATGTTGGTTTATTGGGAAATCATTGAAGGATATTCTATGGTTTCTTCTTTTTCTGCAGACCCTGTTCACAAGCACACTCCAAGGTTCTCCGAGCACCCACGTGCTAAGGAAGTCGTCGTTGCTATCAAGAGACGACCTAAAGCTGCACCTCTCGCCAGCCCGAATAACAGCCAGTGTGTTTGACGTTTGAAACCTCGCTTTGTGCACCTCTGCTTGTGAAAGGAAATTGTTTTGGTTGAAATGTGATGGGCTCCCTCTGGCTGTTGCAGCAGCCCATAGAAGCTGTTGACAAAAGGGACGCGTAGCGGATGACGCGAAGCCCTCAAAGCTGTAGCTAGGGGGGCGTCAGTCACGCGGTAAAGGTTGACATTTATCATATGTGGTTTGTTTATTTGAATGTTCAATTTTAATGGAGTCTTAATATTTTTGCTTTTACTGTTGCTGAAACCACAATGATATTGTTGACCCCCCCTCTTTTGTTAGTGTTCTGGTGCACCGAATGTAAATTTCAAGTAGAAAGAGCTGGTCTCTTTCTTGAGTGCCTGGGCCTCTAATTGTCGTGAAGTTTCCACGGATTGGAAAAAAATCTTTTGTGCTGTTTTCTTTTTTACTATTTATGAACAATAAACAAATATAACAGATGAAAGGTTTGTGATGCAACTTCATTCCCAGAAATGGTAGATGTCAGGTCACAGATCACCAGATGGGTTTTAGAGTTGTTGAAATAACTCTTCGTGAAGCTTCGGGAGTTGCAACCACTGGCAAGTGTTGCCAAGGGACACTGTGAACGTTGCTAAATTCTACCCCGTTTCTCGGTACTGCTGACCTTCTTTGCCTTGTAAAAAAATTGGGGTGTGTGTTTATACAGCCTAGAACTTAAACTGCCTCAACGGGCGACTTGTCTCCCAGCTGTAGGCAAGAAATTTAGCCAGTGCAGTACAACCGCTAGCCTGAGGTCTGTAATGTGCGTCACGCAGTAGTGATACACGACCGCACGCCGGTACGATGCCCATCCAGATGGAAACGGGCAGGGGTGGGGATTGAACCCGGGATCCCCAAGTTCTGCAGCGCGAGCTTTCGCTCCACGTACTCCGAGCCGATATGCGTTCACCGGCTAGCACACCAGGCCACCGATTCCCTCTCTTTGCCTTATAGCGAAAGGATGTGTTCATATATATCTATCCCATGCACACGTTTTGACTGACTGTTGAATGAGAACATTTTTGTGCTGTTCTTGAAAACATTTTATGCGAAGAAAGAAAAAAAAAAAACTACCACGTACTTTTGCTTAATTTTTTTTTTTTTTTTTTTATCGATAGAGCTTGAAATCCCTGCCAGGCCAAGCGTTCCAGGCATGCGCGACAAAACAGTTCGTGCCGCCTCGTGCACTGCTCGCGCAGACCTTCAGCGGAGTTGTCGCGCATGCAGAGTATGCAGACTACATACTACAGTTCCCACGACGTTCTGGCGGCAGCGGTGGCGTAACTGACGAATCGGTATACTGCCTTGTTTGTGGCGAAATTAATCTCACTGACACTGGTACCGTCGCGTAAGTATCAAGATTTCATTGCCCCAAAACAACAAAACGTTACCGATGCAGTCAACGAAACGAAACCGCCACTTTTTCGCTCTCAATTCCGCGCGCGCGCGTAGGCCTTGTGGCGCCATCGGGCGGAGTATCTCGTGCACTTTGCATCGTTAATATTAACGTTATTATACTAATAATAATATAACACATAACAAAGCACCGTGTAATACCTAAGTACAAAATCAAGCCGGAAGCTAGATTCTCTAGGGCCGCTGCAACGACTGCAGCATTGCTTAGTCTTCAATAGGTGGCGCTGCGTCCCAAAACAGCAAATGCATGTGGATAAACGAAGTTCATTGCAATTTTTAAAACTTCCAGGCTGGTTCTCACTCGATCGACACTTCTACTCTCGGCGTAACCCCCAGATATCTCGGGTGATTTAGGTTAAAAAACGGAACCAGCTGCACCGTAGAAGCCTGTCGCTCCAAGAATAGGTTCTGTTTACCTCTGCGCGCGGGGATAACATTCGCGCGATCCGCTCGCGGGTGTTCCTGTGGCGGGACACTCCCATCGGGAGGTGCACGCATGACAGTTCGGAGACGTTCTCCAAGCACTCACGCCGGCTCCTTCCGTGCGATTCACTCAGCAACGCGAAGATGTCAACTTCGGTGCGCATGCCCCCCGCGAGGATTGTCCAGAAATGGGACGTCAACCGGCTGTCCAAGTGGCTGACCAAGGTGAGTGTTGTGGTAGTCGGCTGTTTGCTTTCCGGCCCAGCGTTTTTTTTTTCCTCTCTCTCTTTAAATCCCGGTGACATGCGGTGCGAATGACACGTGTGTGGTTGTGTGTTGACAACTCGATGCGCGTCCATATGCGGACAACGTTTCAGCTCGTTGTTCGCGTATGTAGCGCACGATCCACATTGTAAGCATCGCGTGACACTTGTTTATGGGGCTTCAGTCCAGAGTCATTTCGGCATCGCAAACTATACCACCATAACGAGCATGCCTCTTTTTCTTTTGGCCGTTTTCATTTTGAAGTTGGGACTTTTTGTCTGTACTTATTCAATGCCGATTTTTCTAAAAAAAGAAAGGAAGTGGACAAAAACAAAAATCGGACTTTCTTTTGGAAAGTAAACACTGCAGCGAACATCATACTTTGTATTTGTGTGTGTGTCTGTTTTTTTTTTCTTCTTTATATTTACTTCACTCGACATATTGTAGACCCTTAAACGGGGAAAAATAATTAAAAAAAAAATGGACGAACACAACAAAATCTTGAAGAGTTTGAGATTTGGTTGTGTTCATCCGTCATCCCATCTCAGAATCTACAAGATGTCGATTAATTACCAGCTCTCCTGCACTCTATCACTGCTTACAAATTTATTTTAAACGGTCTCGTAATTTCTTATGTTTAAAGTTCTCATTCCGTTTTATTTCCTTCACTGCATATTCGCGTCTTCTTCTGATTTTATCTGTTTATTAACTTTAAATTTTTGTCACTTTATATATATATATATATATATATATATATATATATATATACTGCTAGATTTAATGAGCGCACAGCGGGTCACACTGTTATACGGGTACGAGACAAATGAAACATCGTTGAAGACCGCTAGGATCCTTCTTTGTGTAACGGGCGACTTAGCCTTGAAACTCGATTCATGCTACTTTTTTTTCATCATTATTATTACTATTACTGGTGGCGTCTCCCGCAATATGATTTCCTCTAACACTGGTTTGGTGGAAAGTGCATAATAAACGGAAACTTCTGACGCGTTTAGAAATCTTGTCGCGTACCCAGGTCCCCGTACTGCCATATGTCTGCCTGCCTACACGTGCTTTGGGGCAACCGCGTTTTCCTTGGGACGACTTCTCCGAGGCTTTAAAGAAGCAGCTCGACCGTCTCCGTCGGCGGAATTCACTTGGAGGGTCCCGTCCTGTGTAGTTGTGGGTGTTTGGTACGACAACGTGTGTCGCCTGGCCTTTCGACGGAGTGGCGCAAGGGCGCGATGTCGAGTTTTCCGACGACTACTTCTATGTATATTAGTGACTTCTTCCTGCTCGATATGTATGGATTCTTCGCGGTCGCGGAACCTCTAGCGCGGGCGGAACTATCGGCGGATGTGAGTGCCACAAAATGAAAAAAAAGAGTATTAAAGAACGAGTTCAATAATTGATATCTTTTCCGCGCTGTCGGGAGAAATGCAGTGATTTGCGTCTCGTAAGCGATATCTCGACTTGCGCACGTTTTAGGATTTATAACTTTGTCTGTGTGCGTGTTCACTGTGTTGAGATTCAATGCACGTTGTACACGCGTAAGCAATACGGTCACAAACACGCACACAAAAATATAAAAAAAATGTTTGTTATTATCCCTTCACGTCGCCCCGCGAGAAGTAATAAACCCAAAAGTACAGTTTCCAACTAAATTGATCGGTGGGTTATAGTTGGCGCCTGACTTATTTTACACGAAAAGAGCCGATAAACACAAGGACAAAGGAAGTGACGTATTGCGTTCATTGCGCACTGTCGTGTCACTTCCTTCGTCCTTGTGCTTATCGGAGCGCTTTTCGTCTATATTCAATTATCGAACAGTTCACTCGAGACAGGGGCGAGCTGGGATGCTTCACTTGTTTTCTGCGATTGGCTGTGTCCATGTTCTGCAAAAAAGTAAACAAACTTTTTTTTTTCTAGTCTAATCTTGTACACCGCGGGCGAGGAGTAAATATCAAGGCTGGCGCCAGAGATACTCGGAAAAGTATACTTGGAAATACAAATACTCAGATTCATGTACTGAAAAGCCATATTATAGATACCGAGGTACATATTTGTTTTGCCGGTGCATCGCGATAGTTCTAAAATACGTCCGAGTAAATTGCAGAAAAGTATGTACCTAGATATACAGATACAAGAATACGGATACATTTAATTGAATATACTCAAATACTTTTCCTTCCCAAATTAGTTCGACCGCAAACACGTTTAATAATGGAGTGAATTGTACACGGCGACCTATCTAATTATTATTCCGAAATAGGGCGCTCCCAGAGGGCGAGGAATTTTGAAGCAGTTGCTACATAAAAACACAAAAACAATTACGTTAAAAATTTTTTTGAAAATTTTTTAGAGAACTGATTGAGTGGCACGGCTCTGTCCACGCACAACGTGTCAATTGTACTCCTCAGTTATTTGCAACCCAGCTGGATGAATTACTTAGCAAGATTGTTTGAGTGAATGAATAAATATTTGTTATGTATTCCGTTTTCCCCTCCTCTGTAGACCGCAAGATCCACAGTATTTCAAATAAATAAATGAATTGGTTGGTGTCAACGCAACAATTCATCGAAACTTTTTTTTTTTTTTTTATGGGAAACATGCAAACATGTACAATTTACTAAAAAAAAAGGTAATTAAGTTACTGAGTATTAGTCTCAAAAGTAATTTTGGTAGAGTAGAAATTACTCAAATAGAAAGAAATTGAATAAATTACTAACTACCGTAAAAATGTAGCGAATTACTTTTGAAGCCACTTTTATATTTTTATGGTAACAATAAAGTACATAGGTTTTGATCCGTTAGCGAAGTTCTGCTAGCCAATTATAAAGTGGTTTGTGTTTTCACAGAAATGCTTTAATAGCTGGTTCTGCTTCTGCGTGCCTAATTCTTTTGTACTTTTTTTTTTTTTTTGGTCAATGATGCACTGCAGATGTATCATTCCTACTTTGAGGTTTAGCACTGCCTGGGCTTGATTTTGCAGACGATGTTTGGTTGTTTTTGAAGTGTTGCGTAAATTTAATCTAAAAATTACTTAAGTAAAGTACAAAGTAAATTAGATGTCATGTCCTTCAAGCAAAGTAGTAAGTACAGTGCTAATCACACTTGTCTATAACGCGCGAGCGAGCGGCTTTCTCCGGGGAGCGCTAGACTGGTGGCATTCGCGGAAACTAAGCTAGTCACGTGGCACAACATGGAACGGCCCGCTCGAGGGGTGTCCTGCCCACTCTATCAGCTTGGTAAGCGATGAAAGTAAAGTGCTTTATGATATACATATATATATATATATTTTTTTTTTTTTTTTTGATGACGACATCGTTGATACGCCTTCATGCTTTAGTGTGTTTATTGTTCGAGCAATGAATGACGTTTGTAAAAAGCGTGCGAGCAGCCTTCCGCGTTCGCCGCCAGCTGATAGAGCGGGCAGGACGAAACCCCTCGAGCGGGCCGTTCCATGTTGCACCACGTGACTCGCTTAGTTTTCGCGAATGCCACCAGTCTAGCGCTCCCCGGAGAAAGCCGCACGCTCGCGCGTTATAGACAAGTGTGATTAGCACTGTACACTGAATGCAATGTACTTGTAGTAAAGTACTATAAATGCAATGTACTTTCAAAATTAAGTACTAATACTTTTTAACACAATCTTTCATGATGCCCTTTTCATCCCCTATACAGTGTTTTATTTTTTTTTAACTGGTATGCATTGCTTCAAATGGCAATCGAGGTGCATCCGTTTTTTTTTTCCAAAATGGCGGCAAATATTGGATGAAGTCAAGTCGCCACAGAGTAGTTGTTTTAGTCTCGCTGACGAACTATTTGACACAATAAACTTATAAGGCACTTATTTGTATCGCTCTTATAGCCGCCATTACTTTACTCAGAGAAATTAGCAGATGACGTCTCGAAAGACGATAGCGCGTTTTCACATGACGATACGCTATTTTTTTGCTTTCAAATTTGGGGAATGTACTTTGAAGTCGGGAGTTGTGCTTTCCTCGGAAAGTGCCAGAAGAAAGACTTTAGTAAAGTACAGGTACCTGCTCAGAAAATGTACTTCAAGTAAAGTATAAGTTTTCAAAACCTTCTTGAAGTAGTGCTTTAAGTACCATGTACTTAAAGTATTTCCCAACACTGCTTGTTGATTATTTTTTTTTATGTAAAAACGTTGGGGGAATACTAAGGTTTCTCGACCGATCTTCGAATCTTGAAAAACCTGCATATTCTGAGTTTTGGGAGGGAAGGAAACACAAAGAGGTCACCTTTGCGTTGCCCTTTAGCACGTGATTCTTCAAGTACAGCACAAACTACGGGAGCACCAGATGAGCTTCAGAGCGGACGCTGCATTTTGTTGCCTCCTTTGAGTGAGGATGCATCCTTTGGTGGGCGAGAGTTCCTACGTTAGGGAGAGGCGGGGACAAGCCCTTTCTTCGTATGTGTCAAGTCTCCTTGAGCTTCGGGACACAACAAAACTCCAGTCTTCGGCGTTAATCCCGCAGTTACACGGCCTCACTTGCGACGTGTGTGTCCGTTCCCCGCGCCTCGTAGCAGGGCGTTTACAGTGGGGGGCTCGTGAAAATTTTAGGGGGCTTCGGACCCTCCGAACCCCCCCCCCCCCCCCCCAAACCCTTTGCAAATATCAGCTGATCTTCCAACATCTTATCTCTTTTTGTGCTGGAATATTTGTTGATAAGCAAACGCATATACCACTAAAATTTGAAGGTAATTTGTAATTTGAGTAGAGTTACTTGGAAAACGTAATTAAAGTTATTACTAATTAGTTCCTAAACGGGCATTACAAGCGAGGCTTTAGCGAGATTCACCAGGCTGCATTTGTTTCGCCGAAATTTCCTTTATCCCTTTGTTTTTTTGTTTGGTTTTGCGCTCCTGTTAGAGAAGGTCACACGAGTGCTGTGTCAACGTTTGACTGGAACTCGTGTTGATCCCGAGTCGCAGCCGAACGCTCTCGTGTCGTCACTGATTGATCCCGAGTTCCAGTCGAATGCCGACGCAACACTGGTGTGTATCATCTCGGCCCGTCGCTGGCCTCCACAGGCTACCCAAAGAAAATTCAGCACTGCGGCCTTGTTCAGGTCCATTCGCACAGCACCGTTGGACTGCATGGCACGTTTGCTGTATACTTGTATTCCAAACCTTACTCGGGTAGATCCGAGTTACTCCGACGGGTCATATCACGGGATAACAGGGACGGAGGGACGGATGCGTGTGGGTTTGCAAACGCCAGGGCACAAGAACTTTACTCTGCAGTGAGCTGGAACCGTGAATCTGAATATCACGTTCGTTTTCCCCGAAGATGTAACTAAACGCGAAAAAACGCGAAAAACCTCGGAGCAGTTGTTACGTCATACCCGTATATTTCGGCCGCCTAGCGCTTGTCGCTCGTGTGGGCAGCGCTTGCAATTACAAGCTTGCCAGGTGTATTTTTCCGCGCTGACACCAGTCGTGACGTCTCTTTCTGACTTTTTTTTGAAAAATAGCGGGAGTGCGCGTGCATAGCTTTGACAGGCGCTGAAGATGCGCGAGAGCAGAGATTTCGGTAACTCCAAATATGACGTCACGCCTCGGAAAGGAGGGTCTTCGGTGGTACTTTAAAAATTGCTTTCTGCAGCCTCCGTGAATTGAACTGAAAAATAATCTCAATATTCGTGATCCCGGAGGCCGAATAAAAACGATTGAAGTGCTTTTTTTTTTTTCTTTTCCTCAAATACAAAACCGCTTCGGTTTTTCTTTAAAGGGGCACTCAAGTGGATTCTGAGATCGTCTATTTATGGTGATAACTCAATCTACGGGCTTTGAACATCCTAAAAAAAACCGAAATTACACTCATGGGCGGCCGATTTCCTTCTTAAATATCTAATCAAAGATCGTGACACGACCCTCTTTCCCCGCCTTGGAGCAGGCACCAGGGGGCGCCGTGGGACGGCGTTTTCAAACAATAGTTGCTGTATTACGTCTCCTACACCCAAAGGTTGGGCGTTTTTGTGAAAATGGAATGCACGACTTGCGAAAAAAGATCAATAATAGGGGGTTTCCGTAGACCGTAACGAAGACGGCGCTACTGCGCATGCGCGCCGCTGGACTTGACTGCTTGACCGCAGAGTTTCGGATCTCGTGGCGAGTTGTGGAGAGTGTGGCGGGGCGGAAGAAACGATTCACAAAAACTCCCTAATAGCAACCTTCGGAATCGCCACACAATTAATTATTTTAATTGGTCAAATTTGTGAGAATAATGAAGATTCGAAAATTCAATGTAACGAGATACGTATAAGCCGGGAGGCGTTAGTAATTAGGGTGTCCGGGATTTGCAGCGGGGAGCGAAGTTGGAGTAGCACTTCCACTTTATCCATCGACGCGAGGTCGAACGTACTATCGGAAACAATATGAGCGTGAACGCGCCTCCGCGTGTCGCCGCTACCTAAGGCGCCGCCCCGCGGCGCCGTTGTCAAGTTTTGCGCATGCGTGTAGAAATCCTGTCGCTGTTCTCGCTTTGAGTGTTAACCCCCTTCTGTCGTCTGCTATGCGCGCGCCGGCGGCCGCTCGCGCTGTCGTCTGCTATGCGACTCGTGTATTTCCGTTACAACTCAGACAAACGACTTAACATGATTCACGAGTTTCCTGTGCGATAACGCAATGCCCACATTTGATACGTGATAAGTAGCTGGCTTCTTACATTGGGTCGAGATACAGCGACAATAAACAAATGGAATAAAGACAAAATATCTGCAAAGCTTAGCGTTTAACTAAGGTGAGATCCCCCCCCCCCCCCCCCCCCCCCCCCCCAACTACGGTGAGCCCGGAAAACATTCTGTTGAGTGAAAAATGGCTAGAGTTCCTGACGACGAACGGATCAACATAGGTGAGCTGTCCCTCCGAGGCTACGTTCAGAGGGCTATATCCAGCATGGCTGGAAGACCGCTGAAAACGGTGAACCGGATAATGCAAGCATATAGGGACAAGCTGTCTAGGGCAAATGCAACTCGCGTAGAAAGCGCGTGTGTCCGCCGGACCACGCAATGTTGTGCGGCAGACGACAACACGAGCGGACGCCAGTGCGAACACGAGTCGCATAGGAGACGTCAGCGTGAGCGGCCGCCAGCGCGCACAGGAGTCGCATAGCAGACGACAGCACGAGCGGCCGCCAGCGCGCGCATAGCAGACGACAGACGGGGGTTGACAGTCAAAGCGAGAACAGCGACAGGATTTCTACACGCATGCGCAAAACTTCACAACGGCGCCTCAGGTAGCGGCGACACGCGGAGGCGCGTTCACGCTCATATTGTTTCCGATAGTACCTCTCGCCGTCAACGATCTCCTCCTTTTTGTGGTAGTGAAGTCAAATAAAATTACTTTTCTAATGACGATAATAATCCCTGGAGAAGGGGAACAAGGGGGACAAAGGACAAACACAAATCTCCAAACGCAACTAGGTGACTGGTGCGCGACCGAAAAAATCCGCCTGGTCCTGCTATAGAATCGGGGACCTCTCCATTTCCAGTGGAGCGTTCTATCAACTGAGCTAACCAGGAGTTAGACGTCAGTAGAGCAAACGGGTTTTATCAGCTGCCACCAGAACACCAACAAGGATGAACGGCCTGCATTTTTCGAAGTTTTTTCTCGCCGAATGAAGCCAATTCGCACTCATCATGAAAAAAGTTCTAGCGCCATGATTGCCGCGATGATCGTCGGCTCCTAAGTCTAGCACACGAACTGTTCAGCCATGGTGGGAACGCCGCCACCACATTTAGCACTCCCATTCTAGCAAAACGAGACAACATATGGTTAGTTCCACAAATTTGGCAGGAGGCTATTTCTGAAAAGGGAAATGTTTTCCCTTCAATTCTGCAAAAATACCAAACCCTTCCGCCCCCCCCCTCCCCCCCCCCCCCAAAAAAAAAAAGAAAAGAAATAAAAACAACAGCAACATGGCCTCTTTTTACCGATTTACGAAGCCATTGCTCATTTCCGTTGTCAGGGGGCGCGACCTGCACCGATCGTCAGCAAACGCAATTCTCTAAAAGCCGTTTCCTGGAATACGATCGGTCCGAGCTCCCTACCCGAGGTACCGCGAGGTACCGATCGTTTGTTCTATCGACCTTGTTTTATTCCGGTTCCCTAAAACTTTCTATAGCCCTGCTTTGGCTAATGTTTCCTATTCCTGCTCGCATTCTCTCTCTCCCCCAACCTCGCCCCCCCCCCCCCCCTCCCCCCAAAAAAAGAAAAAAAAAGTTGGTACGTTTTAACTAACGTTGAAGTTGAGCGCTTGCTTCGTTCTGTCGTTCCTCTATGTTGTCCTCTTTCGAATTTGTAGCCCCCGAGAAATCTCCAGGCTTTCTTCACTAGTTTTCGGCATTGGACTTATAGACCAGAACTAAAGGCCGGTTCACACACTTGCGTTTGACCGTGACAGATGGTCACAGTCAAACGCAAGTGTGTGAAACAGCCTGAATTTGGAGTGTATTTGGATCGTTTTTTTTCTGCTTTTGTAGTTATGGCACTAGTCCGTTTAAGCGATGTGAGTTACATCATAAGCGACTTCGTGTAAGTATTCAATTTGACACAGGCGTGTTGTGTGTTTGACGTCTAAATTTTTGTTTTGTGTTTCAATCTCTCTCTCTCTATATATATACATAATGTTTCATTTTATTTAAAACAAATCCTTAAAAAGAACAAAAAAAAAGAAAAACATGAAATGCTATTTGTGCAGGTGTATTATACGGCCAGGGGGACATAATAGTATAGTGGGCTAATCGTTGCAATATTTTATCCGCGTTTCCTCATCGGTAGCCTCGTTGCACGAGTGGCAATTTCAGCACTCCCCCGCGCTTCCCGCGTGCTTTAAGTACTCCTAAAATGTACTTATTTGGTTGTTTTCGGTGACGCTCAGCAAGTTTAAAAATTTATTTAATTATGAAAAAATAATTAACCGGTATAGTTAATTACCTAATATTACTGGAGCAAACTAGCTCAGGTAAGAGGCACGAGGTCGAGGCCACGCCAAAGCGACTCGCGAGTCGTTAGTGGCGCCACCTAGGAGTGGCTTCATTGCAATTTCCACCCCACTGCGCAGTAGAAAACCTTTGGGAATAAAGTTGGTTCGAACTTTCTCGAAACTTTCGTTCGGAAGTTCGACGTTGGTAGAACTTTTGAACTTGGCAAAGTGGAAAGGTTGAAACTTGTCGGATTTCCTATCGCGACAAACTCGGAAGTTCGAAAATATTCGAGTTTCTTTAGCGTAAAAAAAAAAAAATTCGAAAGTTTCGTAAATTGTCGAATAGCTTAATGTAAAAAGTTCTAAATTCAAAGCGCTTCGAACTTTTCGACCTCTTGGTTCGATCTGCGAACCTCGTGTTTGAAAGAAACGTTCGCGGCATCTCAATTCGCATCTCCAACGCCCTGTAGGTGGCGGGGCGGTAGTCGCAAGATGGCGGAAGAGACGGGGATAGATTCTCCGGGATTTCCCGTGCGCCTGTTTGCTGACGCTGGTCATTGTGCTAAAAATCATTTATTTGGCTAGCATTAATTTATGAATACGAAGCGGTCAGGACAGGAGCATATCGCAGCGACTGAGATATTGAGTATCAACGTAAATTAAAAAAAAAAAAAAAATCATTTTTTTTTTTTTTTAAGTCGCGCAGTGGAACGCAGTTCTTATTTTAATGCAATCGCTCTTTTCGTGAAAGGGGCGTGATGCACGAGCACGCCGACCAGAAGCATGCGGTAAAAGCAGTTCCAAGGCCGATACTCCCTGGCACCGTCCCCGCTCCTCTGGTTCTTCGTTCGTCCGCGAGAGGGCGAGCGGACTTGTCGTGTCTACGTTTCTCGTGCTTCGTTCTTTTGGCATTTCTAGGCTGATGTGGCAATCTGATTGGCTGCGGTGTGAAGGTGTTCGGAACACGCCCAGCGTTTCTCAAGCCGCCAGTGAGTCGTGCGCGACCAAAAGCGTCGCAGCGCTCGCAAGTGGCGTTTGGCCAAACGATCGCTGTTTCTCATCGACGAAAGTCGGCCCTGTGTCAGAGTTTCGACCGTGACGATGTTGGTTTAAGGATGCGATGACTCCAAGATTTCATTGTTACGTATACACACACCCTGGAACTGTGTAGTTCGCAACTGATGACGGTGGTCAAGATTGCAACTCATGACGTCACGGCAAGACGATTTCTGATCGTGGCGTTACGAACGAAAACCATAAGAGGGTGCAAACGCAACATCTTGGCGCCAATGGTTATCTGATGACTTTAAAACAGCCCCCCCCCCCCCCTCCTCCCCTTCTCCCGAACGCTTCGGACGCTGCTCCCAAGGACGCCTTTTGGAACACTCGTTCCCCGCATTGCTTTTATTCAAGAATCCACATAAAGGCGAAGGGGCCTGTCATCGCACTTCCAATCAAAACTGTCTACAGCCTACCGTCGGTGACCCAGAGAGTCTATTGAATCACTCCGAGGAGTGGAGCCATCCACTAGGTGTGTGCGAAAATTGGTTCGCATCGAATAACGCTGCGTCATTCATAGCCTTCAGAGTGCCAGGGAACCCGGCGAATACCGGCTTTCTTTGCTGTGTTGAAGCTGTAGGGAAGCTACTAGATAAAAGGAGCCCTTCGTTCTGCGCGACGGTGAAGGTTTTAGGAAGCAAATCGCGGCGCACAGCAGAAAACTGCAGGACGCCATTTTTGTTTCAGCGGAATGTGCTTTGTCGTTCGTACTGGGTGTAGTTACTTGTACAGGGGACTTTAGGCATGGCGCTGGGCTAGTGGTGCGAAGCAATATTCGCACACCCCTGGTTCCCACCGTTATGCGTACTGATACAAGAGCCGGTATGCCTCCCTTGTACCGTGAAGGCTATGAATGACACAGTGCTATAGATTCGAACCGCTATTCGCACAAAAGATGATTGCAGCGCCCTGTCATTCTAATCTACTGTGATACTTAATAAAAGTAGTATTATTTTGGCGGCGCTCCGGAGACATGTGCATGACGCAGCACAGTATACAAACACTCGTTCGTTTGACCTTCACCGGGGCAGAAAAATGTACACTCTAATAAAAGCCCGTGCGTCTACTTTCCCGCAGAACACTTGGAGAGCCAATCACCGCAACGCACGGAATTTAGACCAAAAAACGCAGTCTGAGTTGTGACATTAAGCAGTGTTGCAAGCGTGACATTTTATATTGCTCAATGTCACAACTCAGACTGCGTTTTTCGGTCTAAACATATGTTTCGACATCGTCATTCGCTGAGCTGCCTGCGTAAGTTGCGCTGAATGGCTCTCCGAGTGTTGTGCGGGAAAGTAGTCCCACGGGCTTTTTTTTAGAGTGTAGGGTGGTCGTATTTGAATATCGGAAGTAGTCTAGACTTTTCTGCACCGGTGCAGGCAAATCGAACGAGTGTTTAGAAACAAGCCTGCGTTCACGACTTGTGAGCACTGCGCCTGCGGAGAAACCAGATTCGCTTGAGGCGCATGCGCAGTGCCGACAACAGTTGCGTAATGTCAGAGAGTTGAGTTGGTGTCAAGTCAACGTTATATGCCCACGCGGCCCGTTTTTTCACTTTGCTCGGGCCGTGCCTCGCGGGCTCGCGAATAAATCAGCCCGTTCGCATCGGGTGATGCGTACGGTGCAATTGGGCGGTTATCCGATTCGGTGTCGAGGACCGCCCGACCTCTCGCGATTCCGCGGCGGCTAATCTGACGCCCTTCAGGCCTGAACGACGCCACCCCGAACAGGGACGTGCTCGGTGGCCGGGACAGCAGCAGCTTCGCGCCCGGCGAGAAGACGCAGTCCTGCGCGCACCGTCTTCAACCAGTTCACCCTTCTACGGTTTTTATTTGCTGGTTTCATCGTCGTACGCGATCCGGCGCGTCTGGGAAAATGCCGATCCTGTCGGGCAACTTGGTCAAGGTCTTGCTCGGGTCCCCTCGCGCATCGTCGCCTGACTTCCGGGGCCGACGGGGTGCTCAGAGACCTCACCGGCGCCACTGGCTCTCTTCCGCTCCTCTGGATGCTTCGGGCTAATCCCGATCGCGGCCCGTAGATGCGCGGAATTCCCCGCTGCGGGTTTTTTTTTCTTTCTCCCGGAGGAGCTCGCGCTGCCGCGAACTGACCTCGACATCGCCACCGCGGGGAGTCCCTGTTCTTCGAAGGAGCACGGTCGTCTCATCGTCGCGCTCTTCCCATTGCTTCATTGCGTGTTTTCGTTGTTTGTCGGTGGGCAATGCAGTGTACGTCGCGTTGTCGTTGATGTCGAGACTGGCATATGAGGGCGTCGATTGGCAGAGTTGCCGATGCCCCCGAGCCCTTTTTGAGGTTGGATCCCTGAGGGGAGCGGTGCTCTCTTCAGGGAGGGATATGAGCGAAAATGGGTCGCAGTTTCGGTAGGCACACTGCCAAGTCCTCTTGCCTTCCGTGGTAGCCCACAGTGAGTTTGACTTTGACGGTATACATCCTTTTGCTGTTGACTTTTCAGCAGAGACTTGGAGGTCGGTTTCGCTGATTGGGACTACCTTTTCCAGTGCTGTCAGTGCTGTAGTTTCTGAATGAATATCAATAGGAAAATTTTTGAGACAAAATGATTGTGTACTAAGTGTGCTCTGTAAGAAGCGAGCACATTTTTTTTCTTTAAATATTTTGGCATTGACGTGTGTGCGAAAATGTCATTTCGACGAATGCTCCCTTCATCTCATTGGAGGGTCGGGGGATTGGTGGCCGACTGTGTTTGCGCACCGTAGAGTGCCTTCATACAAACACGCGCTTTTGCTTGATGTGTGACATCTCGAAAATTTTACCGCCAATTTTTTTTTTTTTTTTTTTGGTTTGCGCAAGCCGGTGTGACTCAGCTCGAGTGCATAGCCTTGGCTAATGCTTAGACGCCCGCCCCACATAGGTCACTCAGTGAGTGCGCCAGCGCGTCACGCGATAGCCCAGTGCAACAAAGGATGTCTTCAATCTGAGACAGACAGACACATCTAGGCACCCTATGGCGCACCGCAGCTCTGAGCACGTGGAGCGGGAGCTCGTACTGTAGAACCCAGGGATCCTGAGTTCAATTCCCACCCCTGCCCACTTCGACCTGGATGAGCATCGTATACCGCCGAGCGGTCGTGTATCACATGTGCGTGGAAGGCCCCAGGCTAGGAGTGGACAGGACTGACTACATATTTCTCATCTGCAGCGGAGATACTATGCAGGCAGACGCCCTGGACTAACTTTCCGCTGTCTAAACAAACACACAATATAATTACTTTTTTTTTTCTTTAAAGAGAGAGAGAGAGACAGGGAGACCGTGTGATGGAGATGATTTCTTTGCTATCGCTAAATATAGCTGAAGTTCAGAATACACACTCCCACTCTGGCTAGACCTTGATGTAGCACGTGTGGACTGACTTTTGTAAAGAGTGGAATAGTTCGTAGTATATGTGTGAGTTTGTTTATCGTCTAGGCACTGATAGTTACAGCCTACAGGGAACATCTCAGAAGAAATTAACTCCCTCGGTGGATTTGGAGCGATCTAAAAGCGCTCCATGCTCTCGCCTTTAGTGCGGTAAATCTGAGCTTGCGCTTGCACTCACAAAAAGATAACAACAAAAAAGCGCTCCAAAACCGCTCCAAATTCATCCAGGGGATTCCCCATTAAAAATTGGCTGCATTTTTGGTCATTTTGTCAAACACGTTCAAATGCGGTAGCTTTATGGGGTGGGTCGTGCTCTTAGTTCGGGCGGTGCCTAGGGCAGGATGACCCTTAGTCTTCAGGTGCCTGGGGTGAGGGTTGTTTTCTTAGTTCAGGTGGCACCTAATGCAAGTATTGTATGGTATTGTATGGAAACAGATTACATCATACCATTGTCTCTTTGTGACGCTGCGCGCGATTCTCTTTATCACCACCCGGATACAAAGCCTTTGCGCTGAATTTTCTGGGTCACCAAGAGAGAGGAAGCGCGCTTTCCTCCGCTCGGTTCGTGCACTTTTTCTACACCACCTGTTTCTGCTCTTCTCTTTCTTGCCCTTTCCACCCCTCTCCGCTCCGCGCTCTTTCTCACACCGCCTGCTTCTGCTGTTTCCGGTCCTGCGTGTATTATTAATTGGGGTTGTGGGGATATTTAGACAGCGTGTAGTTGGTCAGCCATTTCAAAGATGCGACGAGTCACTCGCTGTAGATGAGAAATTTAGCCAGTGCAGTACAACCGCTAGCCTGGGGTCTTTAACGTGCACCACGCAGTAGTGGTACACGACCGCATGCCGGTATACGATGCTCATCCAGATCGAAACGGGGTGGGGATGGTCCTGCGTGCTGTGTCTTTAATTCAGTCAGCGGCGCACTTGGCTTCCACGCCGGTGACCGGTGTTCAGTCCCTAATACCGGTTGTCTTTTTTTTTTTTTTTTAATGATCGTTTACCGGTTACGGACTGAACGACCACGTTTCGTGCTTACGCGGCTCCTGAGGTTGGTTGGGCCTATACGGCGAGCAAGTGGTCTAAAATGCGTCTTTGGCGCATTGGAACGCAAAGATACACCAGTCAAAGGGGCGACACAGAAAGCGCCTATAGATAACGCACGATGACGGGGCAGCCAAGCTCGCGGCATCATTGGTTGAGGTCGGGGAAACAAACGCACAAGGTGCGCAAGGAGCAGCCGAACTTGCACGCCGTATAAAGCTGCCGCTTTAAAACTTGAGCTGCGTTTAGGCCCATTCACACGTCGAAATAGGACTGAGAGTTGCCGTGATCGTGTTTCGTATATATAGCGTGCCACACCACTCCTTAAACTTTTTTTTTTTTTTTGCTACGTTTTATACGAGTCAGAAATATCCCGGTAACTAAACGTATCTCGACGAAACCAGACGTAACGTGCCATTTCCCTGGCGTCATAGAATCTAACACCGCGAGACATACATTTCTTCAACCACAGGCAGCTGCTTCAAAATGGGTGTATGGAATTACTAGCTCCACGGCATCTATCACCCACCACTGAACAGCGTTTTACCAGCGCCGACTTGCCGGAAACTGTCTTAGCTAAGACTGCGTGACAGAAAGCACTGCCAAATCTAGCGCACGGGCGGGGTGGCACGTACATACATCTCAAGCGCTTGCGCACCACAGCCTTGGCAAGCTTTCTTTCACACAGTCTTAGCTAAAGCGCTGTTTCTAGGAAGCTGATACAGCAGAGTATAAACATCGACACAGCAGTCGGAGCCTTTCTGAAATTCAGTCTGGGCACTTTGGTGGCCATCGTCATCTGAGGAATGGCATCTGTGCCATACTAATGGCGGTCTTCTGGTTACTGAGAAAGGAAGAAGTTGAAGATGCTCGTAAGCGCACATTGCGAGGTCTAAACATTAGCGGCGCAAAACTATCGATAGTGTCAACGATAGGCGTAGACTTCGGGGTTACGTGCCAATCCGGCTGAAGTGTCCATTCGGCTGACGGGTCGATTCGGCTGAGCAGACCAATTCGGCTGGAACGCTCCAATTCGGCTGGATGCCCAATTTGGCTAGAATCTCCAATTCGGCCAGAGCACTCCAATTCGGCTATAAGCTTCAGTTCGGCTGGACCATCTCGATTCGGCTGGAAAGTCTGATTTATTGGTAGGACTGGCTGAGGTGTACCCATTTAGCACTGCGATTTCAAATCAAAACTTCCTGCTGTTGAAGAGTCGTCGCGGGGCATGGTAGCCACAATTGCCTGTTCCAATTTCATTTGTCTTTGTGTTGTTTGTCTCCTTCAGCTGCTGGGCATACACCGCTCCATGCTTCAAAATAAAATGATTTATTAACTTGCCCACAGAATGAATACAGGCTGCCCAGATATCGCATCTTCTTTCACTGCTGTACGCCACTGGTTTAGGAAAGGGCAGGACGTCCTGGCTGCTCCTCTGTCCAACGACTGCGGTGTAGGAAACGAAGTTGCATCACTCAGACGACAAAGCAAAGCCATAGGGATTCCTCAAAATTTAGATTCTAAAGACATTAAGATGGACGTCGCCGCACAACTGTCATGATATACTTAACACTAATCTGAGTATCGTTTTTTTGCTTGATATTATTTAAAATTGCAAGATTTGTTTTATTTTTCATCCCATTCGTACATTTGTATGCACCTGCTCACATTGTTAGCGCCGGACAACGGTATCCTGATGCCGTCCATACGGATTTCCAAAAACATCTAGTTTTCAATGACTAACAGCCAAAACCGGCAAAGGGGAGCAAACTCTATACAGTTTCTAATTAATGATTCCAGCTAACGCAGTGATGTGATTGGTCCAAGACATTTTGAAGCGGCTAAAAGAACCTATCGAGCGAAAGCTTACACATGTCTCGTAAATTCCACTGCATAAACGATGTTAGTAGTTGGCTTCTGTGTTTAAATGACAATGCCCTTTTCGCTTCTCAATTTCTGTTGAACCACTCTCATGAATAATCTTGCACAGTAGTTTGATTGCCTCAAACACTGAACTAGTGTTTTCGTTGCGATTGAAAGCACAAGACAGGTCAGCAATAATGCCGTGACACAAGCCATTCCAGTTATTTAAAAAGGATGATTGCAATAGCTTAATTATGCATACTTGCTAATGGAATGAAACTGCAGGTTGGCTATTAGGGAATGGTTATCTTAAGTATGGAATCAAAGGTTAACAAAATAATTCAACGTATATAATGTTAAGGTCCAGAATAATTTTGACTATCAAAATGTATCTGTCATTGTGTGCTTTTTTCTTACAATGTGGTGGTTTAAATTGTCCGCACTGTCCTTCTCTCTACCAGCAGAGGGCCGCTGGTAGTGTGCTGGGCGGAGCAATCGGCTTTGTTTTGATTTTTGTTTTATAAAATACTAGGTACTCATGGGCTCCTATGGGTTACGCTATGAGACAGTCGAGCTCGATGGACAGTGATGGTATGTGTATCAGGCCACGCCCTGCCGTTCTCCCACTGTCGGTGACTAACTGAAGCTAGACTCCACTATATGGTTAACTGAAGGCAGAATATATGGGTGCCTCCAGTGTTTCAGTGCATGGTCAGTAACCGTGTAACTAACACAGAATTTGCTAAAGAATAAAAGCACAAAGACGTGAACAAATTCGGCTGGATTATTTTAGACACATTTAACGCCCATATTTTGATTTATTTTGGGATAAAACTACATATCACAGGCCATTGGTTTGAGCAGCCACTTTGATAGTCAAAATTACTCCGCACCTTAACATTATATACGTGGAATTATTTTGTTAACCTTTCATTCCATACTTAAGATAACCATTCCCTAATAGCCAACCTGCAGTTTCATTCCATTAGCAAGTATGCATAATTAAGCTGTTGCAATCATCCTTTTTAAATAACTGGAATGGCTTGTGTCACGGCATTATTGCTGACCTGTCTCGTGCTTTCAATCGCAACGAAACAACTAGTTCAGTGTTTGAGGCAATCAAACTACTGTGCAAGATTATTCATGAGAGTGGTTCAACAGAAATGGAGAAGCGAAAAGGGCATTGTCATTTAAACACAGAAGCCAACTCCTAACATCGTTTATGCAGTGGAATGAACAAGACGTGTGTATGCTTTCGCTCGATAGGTTCTTTTAGCCGCTTCAAAATGACTTGGACCAATCACATCACTGCTTTAGCTGGAATCATTAATTAGAAACTGTATAGAGTTTGCTCCCCTTTGCCGGTTTTGGCTGTTAGTCACTGAAAACTAGATGTTTTTGGAAATCCGTAAGGACGGCATCAGAATACCACTGTCCGGCGCAAACAATGCGAGCAGGTGCATACAAATGTACGAATGGGATGAAAAATAAAACAAATCTTGCAATTTTAAATAATATTGAGCAAAAAAACGATATTTAGATTAGTGTTACAGTATATCACGACAGTTGTGCGGCGACGTCCGTCTTAATGTCTTTAGAACCTAAATTTTGAGGAATCCTTATGGCTTTGCTTTGTCGTCTGACTGATGCAACTTCGTTTCCTACACCACAGTCGTTGGACAGAGGAGCAGCCAGGACGTCCTGCCCTTTCCTAAACCAGTGGCGTCCAGCAGTGAAAGAAGATGCGATATCTGGGCAGCCTGTATTCATTCTGTGGGCAAGTTAATAAACCATTTTAGTTTGAAGCATGGAGTGGTGTGTGCACAGCAGCTGAAGGAGACAAACAACACAAAGACAAATGAAATTGGAACAGGCAATTGTGGCTACCATGCCCCGCGACGACTCTTCAACAGCAGGAAGTTTTGATTTGAAATCGCAGTGCTAAATGGGTACACCTCAGCCAGTCCTACCAATAAATCAGACTTTCCAGCCGAATCGAGATGGTCCAGGCGAACTGAAGCTTCTAGCCGAATTGGAGTGCTCTGGCCGAATCGGAGATTCTAGCCGAAATGGGCATCCAGCCGAATTGGAGCGCTCCAGCCGAATTTGTCTGTTAAGCCGAATTGACCCGTCGGCCGAATGGACACTTCAGCCGGATTGGGATGACACCAGACTTCGGGGGGGGGGGGGGAGGGGGGGGGGGGAAGCATTGGGGCTCGTGCCCCCCCCCCCCCCCCCCTTGGCGAGATCCGGTGGGGGGGAGGGGCAGAGCTCCCCCGCCCCTGGGCCCGGGCCATGATCCTTATCGAGACGCTGTTTACGTGCCATGTAACGAGCTTCTATAGTAGTGGCATGTAAACAAAATAACACCCACGTTGCCTTTATTGACAAAATACATGGGAAATGGGATCCCAGCGTGCTTTCGTTAGCTTCAATCTCCAGTTCTGGCGAAAAGGTAACCCCCGGAGAACTTCTCAGCCTGCCCCCGCCCCCCACCCCCCGGAAAATGGAAAGTCTATACGCCGCTGGTGTCAACAGCTAGACATAGTAATATCGACAATCACAGCAGCTTCCACCCCACTTCTGCCGCTCAAGCGACGTCGCAGTTTCGACGTCGCTTGTGCGGCAGAAGTGGGGTGCAGAGCTACGGTGCTCGACGTCGCAATTGCACCATGTGAATCAGGCTTAACTCGGGGTCGTAAACACCTCGACGCAAAGACCCATTTACAGAGTTCCGTGTGACGTTACGACAAGTTACGACCTCGTGTCACCGGGACAGACCTCTGCTTCGTATGCCTCGTGCCACTCCTGGCGGCGTACGAAGCACGAATATTGTTTCCGGGATTCGCTGTCGTGGAACTTGGTATGCAAGTCCTCAGAACGTGGTCAGTCATAATTCAGCGCTCTTGTGAGTCAGCCTTCAGACCCCGCAACGTCGTCCAACTACACTGTAGTCACACGTGTATCAAGCACCGAAGGGGCCTTTAACCTCCTCAACCGCGGGCAGGCCATCACTAGCTGGTCCTGTCGCCGGTCGTGCCGCCAATCATTTTTCACAGCCACGCGCATGCATGGGCTGGCGATTTTCAGTGCTCGAGTTTTGCTCTGGACATTTTTAGAGTTCCGCAATTTTCGTCACCGCACTGATTGCATTGGTCACGAACGCGAACCCCAATCTCCGCCGACGCATTGAGTGTATACCCGAGCGCAAACCGAGCGTCGGCGCATGCAGTGTTTGGCAAGTCCATCCAAATTTGTGGGCAGCGTTCGGCTGTGGTGTTTCGTGACCGGAAGTTTCACCCTTAGGAACTGCGAAAACACCACAATAAACTCTTTCAAAATGTTCGTCAGGAAAGAAAAATTAAA
The DNA here is from genome assembly GCF_016920785.2 of Ixodes scapularis. Lineage (NCBI taxonomy): Eukaryota > Metazoa > Arthropoda > Arachnida > Ixodida > Ixodidae > Ixodes > Ixodes scapularis. The sequence continues at coordinate 80,070,558 of NW_024609884.1, forward strand.
ATTAAACGGTTTTTTATGTTGTTGTTTTTTTTTTTTTTTTTTCGTGCGTGAGGCGGATACTGATAGGCTCTAGGGTTGCGCCCAGACTGATTTCTTCATAATCCTTTTTAAAATAATTTTGTAATTGCCATGCTCTCTCTAGGGTCACCTAGGCGGATTACCTTAGATTCCTCTACTTTATGAAGTAATTTTGTAATTGCTAGGAGGGTCTATGCTAGGGTCGCACCTATACGGATTGCTTTACAATTCGTTGCTCTTTGAAGTGATTTTGTAATTGCTAGGGCATGCAGGGTCATACCCAAACCAATTACTTTATAATTCGTTACTTTTTGAAGTAATTTATAATTCCTAACGTCTATGCTGGGGTCCCACCCGAACGGATTGCTTCATGATTCGTTACTCTTTGAAGTAATTTTTTTAATGTCTAGGGCCTATGCTGGGGTCACACCCAGGCGCGGATTACTTGTAGTCGATTACATTGTAAGTAATATTATAATTGTCGCCTTACTACTTTTGCGGCAGTAAGTTGTAATGTAATTTAATTAAAAAGTATTGTAACGAATGATTATTATTTCTCGTTATTTTTATAACAAATACACCTTGCCCGGCCGGACATCCATAAGGCTAGTGCCTTTCGATATTTTCACAATAAATACGCGATGGTGCTTAAAGATATTGCAGCCGCGCTCGCCGTGCCGGATTCCGTAAAAGCTACATAGGTCCTCGGACAATATTCGACGCTTTCTGTCGTTATTCGTGCACCCTATAACCGAGCAACGGTGTCCCGATGACCGGGGGACTGTCGCCATCCAAGCCCGTGGCTCTAATTAAGCTTGCGAGATTAAACCAGAGAAGACAAGAAAGCGCGAACAAAGTTCGGGCGATGCATACACCCAACACCGGCGAAGCCTCTCATCCGGGACTTTCACTCATTCTAACGCTCCAGCAAGGGGGAAAGCGCCGGTAGCCCTCTCTCCTTTTCTCTCTCGCCCTCTTTCAGTAAAGCGGTCAATACCTCCCCCTCTTTAGTCAGCGTATAATCGCGGGGGTCGTAAAAATTCAGCGTAGTTTTTCATTCTATGTCACTATAGGTATATGTCCAGGAAGTGTACCTTCCCGCTAGGCAAAACTATAATCACTGCAATCTGCGAAGAAGCTCGGCGAATGACGAGGCTCAATATACGGCCTGAAGGCAGAGTCTGCGCTGGGAAACTGAGCTTGGCACGAGCACGTGCCACGTCGTGGTCGGTTTCACAGTGCTGATTGTTTCATTTGGGTCTGCCCTTTCCAAAGTAGTTCATAGCCGGGCGGACCGCTCCCCGGCCTGTGCCGAACAGGTTTATACACGATACCGGTGCATCGGTACGCGTGCCTTTCGTTCACCGGTGAGTCGCGCGTCTAACGTTTGGAAACAATGCCGCCAATGCGGCCTCGTGTTTGCTTTATCAGCAAAAGCTGTTAGGCGCACGTTGCGCTTACTCGGCCTGACACGTTGTCGATAGCATCTGCCGTCGCCTTAGCAGGTCTGCGATGGGATCGCCCTTGGCGCCTTTCTCGTTAAGCCTCGCTCGCGCAGCTAATACATTCAAAATAGAGTGTGCAGACGCTGCCCGAGGTCTTCCTTGTATCACACTGGCCGTACAAAAACTGTCTGCAAGCGTGTTCGAAGCACACGCCTATGAAGCTTCCAAAACACGCATGAGGCGTGACCGCAGTTGTCATTAGGGAGTTTTCGTAGATGGTTTCACCGTCCCGTAACGCTCTTCGCAACCCGCTACGGTACCCGGAACTCTACAGTCAAGCACATTGGCGCGCAGGCGCAGTAGCGGCTTCTTCGTTGCGGAAGGCTTAGCTCAGGGGGAAACGCGGTCTACGAAAACTCCCTATTATGTTTGCAGCGAATACCGTGTCTTTTTGTGCGTTGCACGAGCAGAACCACTAAAGCCTAAAAAAAAAAAAAAGAAGAAGAAAAAAAAAAACTTTTATTGCTTGCTTTGCGGTGTTCCCGAGACGACCGAGCACTTCCGGCTGACATATATGCCCCAGGTTCTTGGCACAGCGAACCACAAGGCTGCCCCGAGACTCTTCTTGGTGGAGGATCCCTGTTGTCGCGCCTCCAAACGTCGGATTGCCTCCTCTGCTAATAAACCGATACATCGCCACGACTGGGGTGTTCAACTGCACTCTGGGGGTGAGGGGTAGTTGTTGAAACTCTGAGCTCAAACTAGGCTAATCTCTTTACAACCGTGCAGTAGCATCTCGTCGGGAGCTGCCGATAAAACTCGATTAATCGAGTGTCTGCGTTTTTAGTGCGGTTTGATCCAAAAACCTTTAAAAAAGAAAAGAAAAAAAAACAACGTATGCTTGCGTTTATAGCAGATATTCAGCCTCGGCCATATTATTCGGTTTTTTGACTGAACGAATAATAACACGTAAAACGACTTTTAGAGACGCCGCACAAATTTTGCGGGAAGATGGCGGTTAGATTAGGAAAGAGGCCCGCCGTGCGCACTTCGGTAGAAAGCCATCAAACACCGAACTAAAAAAAAAACAATGGTTATTATTTATTTTTTTCTGTAATGGAGGAACCTCCTCTACCTCTAGTCTAGAGAAAGACTTCCGATACACATTGTAAGCATGTGAGTGGTTGACCAACTCCGTTGGCTGTTTGCCGGCAATTGGGTTTTCCGACGCTCCAGCAGTTCTCAGCTATGTTCTCAGGCGCTCTTCTTCGGCGTCTTGACTGGCACCAGCTGCGCGGCTGATCTGTGCTCGGTACAGAAACTTTCGCTCGCCGTTGCCTTGTTTATTCGATGGCGAAGGAGGGCATGCGGCGTTATATGGGAAAAGCGATAAGCTTGGGGATCCGGTCTACATTGCGATGGCAGACGGACTTCGCCCCACGCCTGTTTCCCCCCGCTGGGATTCCTTTTCCGACATGGCATTTCTCTATATCGTGTCGGATGTTTTCTCTTTTGGCGCTCGCGTGCGCTTCTCATCCGGAGAGCCGACGACAAAGGCCCGCTAGCAGGCGGATCGGGGCGAATTGCTCGGCGCAGGTCTCTGCTTTCCTTCGTGGGGCTTTTCGAGTTCGCGCGTTCCGTCACAGTCGAAGAGACAGGCACAAGGAGCGTGCGTGTTCCGCTGCCGGTGGTTGCCCCCCATCGCTGACGCCGCCGTCGAGTTGGCGGTCGACGAGGGGAGGGCCAGCCAATTGGTGGGACTCGGGCATGGGATGACGCCGCGACACGTCATCCTTGGCTGTCTGGCCTCCAGCCGCTGGTTAGGGGGAACGCAGAATGCGGAGAGGGATGGGACTGAAGCGGCATCTGTTTGATGGCTCATCGGCGATATTGCGCCACCTTTATTGGGGACAGAGCCGGCTTCGTTCAGATGAGGACCGGGCAAGCGGCCGGTTCCCCAGAGGCGGGGGTCGTCGTGTGGACAGCGCCCACTAGCCTCTTTCATACATTTGATTGACTGCGAAAGTTTGGCATGTTTGTGCTGAAGAACAACAACAGAACGTTATGTGGTCCTTGGAACCTTAAAGCCGAGGTCACACTGCTTACGCATCGTACAAAAGACAGTCTGCAAAAACGATGCCACCGCAATAACCGTAGTTCGAGTGCCGCGTGCCAAGTTTTTGATTGAACTCATTGCCATGCGGCATTCGAAACAGGGATCTCGCGGTGACTCGCTTTCGAATCTGTATGCAGACTGTCATTTGTATGATGCATAAGCAGTGTGACCCCCGGCTTAAGGGACACTCGCGTGACCCACAAGGCCTAAGGGCTGAGTGGAGAATAAAAATCAAGATTATTTAAATCGTGATTGAAATCGCACCGGTTTTCCTATGACGATTGAAATCAAGCCTTTCCCACAAAAATATTCCCCCAAATATTATTGTTTGTTTACTGTTTGCCTGTCAGCTGATACTTTCTATGTATGTGCATTTGTTTTATGTTTAAATCAAATAAAAAAACAAGCAAGAAATATATATATATATATAGCAGAATGAAAATGAGTAAAAGGCGGTGCTCTTCTGGGCAAACCGGAGTTTGTCAGTTACGTATATTCGTATGCCAAGAAAATGAGAAAGCTGAAGGAAGAAACAAATACAAGGAAAATAATATCATATTTCAAGCAAATCTGAACAATAATACAAAATCTGAACAATAATACAAAATAGAAAAAAAAACTAGCTGCATTTGTTTTAGTATGGCTGGGTTTACATCATTAACAAGTTGTGCAATTAGACTGTACTTAAGATTTACAGTAATGCTTCCTTCCGCATGCTTTGCAGTGATCCTACAGACTGATCAGTCTATATGCCATGTTTAAAAATACATCGTGTTAAATAGTCACTTTTTTTCTAGCTGCAGTGATTTAAATCAAATAAATGATTTAAATCAATAAAATCTGATTTACTTGATTAAAAAAAATTTTATTTCTTATTCTGCCTAGGAGTATGGGAGTCTCTAGCTTAAAGGAAGGGGGAAAGTGGCCTCCTAATTGCTGTTTTGTGTGGCTTGACCTGTAAACATGCGATCTGCGATGTGTAACTGCTTGCTTCCTTGTCATTTCTTTCTACTTGTTTTTTCTTTTTTTTTTTTTTTTCTTTGGAAGTTACCGAGCCGAGTTTCTTCACAGGATGGCGCCTCCTTTGATCAGCTAGTTTCGGCTCCGAAAATGCCTAGCGCCGACATGCCAGGAGAGCGCAGGAGGTTGCAAAGTTTTTTTCGGACCCCAGGACCCCTGAATTTCGCAGAGTTAACGTGTAGCCCTTGTGCATCCAGTCTATTCAATGTGTTTTCTTTCATTCATGTGATGTCGTCCTAAGTCACCTTTCCGTGCTAGTTTTTGTTGCCCGTGGCCAACCTAGCTTCCCTTTCACTGCAAGGCGAACCAGTTCCTAACGACCACGCCGTCGTTCTAGAGGGTCAGCTTTGTTCTTGGTGGATTTCCTCAACTCAAATTCCCAGGAACGAGCCACGGGGTATGAGACGGGGACGATCAAGCGCTCTTTTGTAGGTCTTGGAGAATGGCTATTCAACGTGGTCGTTGAAGATTCACCTCTTCTAAGGTATCTAATGACGAAAAAAAAAGGTGGTCCTTTGATATACCCCCCCCCCCCTCAAACGTCCCATATGCAGAATGCGTTATACGATGCGCAAATCTGAAGAGCGTGACGTGCGCTGTCACATGACACCGTGATGTCACGTGACCTGACGTCCCGTTACACCATGACTCGACGCCCAACGTTACTGGATCTAGTAACGTTGAGGTCACCGTGAAGACCACGACTGCGCACCGTGAGTAACGGACACCACGTGACCTGACGCACGTCACGTAGTAACGCAACCACGTGACACGACGAGCCACGTGTCCCGTAGTGGGGTTCCTCTAAATTTACCAAGAAGTTAGCCTGCTAAATTTAACTGATGACGGCTCGGTATACGGCGACGCGATGGCGACGTGACGCAAATACCAATTTCGCTTCTGTTAAAATGCATTCTGCGTTATAAAGAAAATCGCTTATTGTGTGTACGAGCGAAGACCTCCATCGGAAGCTTGCCTCAGATCGTTGAATTTTTTGTTTTGTTTGTTATTACTCTGCTCTATGTGCCACGCCGGGTACAGAACTGAATGTGGCGATGAGAATAATGTGTGTGCGTATAACCTCAATCGTAGTCATTCTGTTTTCTTAACCTTAAAGAGTTACCAACTGCTAAAAAAAAAAAAAAAAAGGATGAAAAGAGCTACATTTGGGATGGAGGCCGTCGGTGATGTCGACGTGACTGATATCCGCATACATCTTGGCGTGACCTTTACGCAGGAGCTCCGCGCTGGCTCCAACGCAATAGTGAAGGGAAGGTGAAAGGATGCAGACTCCTGACGTCTTTTATTCACCCTTGTACTGAATGGACCTTTTTCCAGTAAGCCTCTGCACAGGCGTATACCACCCTCTCCCCAGGCCTTGCCTCCAGCCAGTGATTTCCCTACACTCCCCCTATGGGGGGGGGGGGGGGGAGGGAGGGGGGGGGGGGGGAGGGAGGGGAGGGGAGGGGGAGGGGGGGGGGGGGAGGGGGGGGGGAGGGGGGGGGTGTACACCACCGCCTTGTTTCTCTAAAGGCACCCCCTAAAAAAAAAAATTGACTTGCTCTTTATGTTTATACAGCCTTGATGGAGATGCGCCTCAACGGGTAATCGGTCTCTTAGCTGTAGATGAGAAATTTAGCCAGTGCGGTACAACCGCTAACCTGGGATTTTCAACGTGCATCACGCAGTAGTGATCACACGAACGCGTGCCGGTACGAAACTCATCCAGATCGAAACGGGCGGGGGCGGCGGGGATCGAACCCAGGAGGTTCCCAGCGGAAGCTTTCGCTCCACGCTCCGAGCTGAGACGCGTTAGCCCACTCGGCCACTTCCTCCCTTTAAAGGCACCCCCTTAATTCGCAACGACTCTTCTATTCTCAATGCCCCCCCACGAGCCCCCCCTCCCCTTAAAAATTAACACCCCCCCCCCCCCCCCCTCCTAATTTCAATTCTTGGGGAAACCCTTGCTTCCAGCTGTCGCCATTTTTTTCGGAGGAGGTATTTCGTCAAATCAGACAAAACACGCGCAAAGAGTGGTGCTGACAGTGTTGATCGTGCGGGACGCACGACCAACATTGTCAGCATCTTTCTTTGCGCGTCCACGATGCTAATGTGTTCTGACGGGCGAAGGCACGTTGCCCTTCATTTGTAGTTCGCACACAAACTCCCAGATGGCGCTCGTTACTCAAAAAAGTCTCTGAAAAAGGTCCATTGTCCTTTGCTGCGTCCTTGATGCAGATCCCATTTCGGATTCGACGCTCTGGAGCTCGCCGACACGGTCTCGGTGGGGCTGTTGACCGCCTCTCCTGCGATTGAAAGCAGACATTGGTTAACCGGACATTACGAGCAGTTCCAAGCGCACCCGAGTGATCTGTGCATAGAGCCGCTTGGACCCATTTGGGGCCCCACCTTCCGGAGAGGAAGTTGACTTATTTATGACAGGATGGGGGATGCGAGAGAGAGAGAAAAAAAAAAAACTTTATTGACTGAGGAAATGGGTCAAGGGGAATAGGGGTCCTGGTTGTGGTGGTGGGCGAGGGGCCGAAGGCCCGTCCTCTCCTGGACGACTTCTCCTTGGTTTAAGTTGGTGGTCCCGTGGTGGCCGTCGACCGAGGCCTTCCGGCGACCTCTTCCGCCCTTTTGACCAGGCGGGCCTGTAAGTCCGGATCGGTGCTGCGAAGCGAGGCCTCCCACCTCTCCTCAGAATGGAGTTCAGGGAAGGGATCCTAGGGGCACGCTCAGGTGATGTGGGTCAGGTTGGCATGGGCGACACATACGGGGCACGCCGAGGTCGGGAAAAGGCTGCGGTGGATATGGGTCATGGTGGCCGGGTTGGGAAAAACTCCCGTCTGGAGCTGGCGCAAGACGTGGGAAGTTCTAAGCCAAGCGATTTGTCCGCCTGCGGATAGATACGGTGGGAGAGAAGGTAATAGATGGTGATGTCTATAATATTCGATGAGACGGTCCCGCGCGGACCGGGCTCCGTGGTAGTAAGTCCTCCGGCTAGGCCGTGGGCCGCCTCGTTTCCCTCGAGCCCAGAATGCGCGGGGGTCCAGGTGAGTTGGACTTGGGATTGCGGGGGGTTTCTGCGCGAAATTTGGAGTGCCGTTGCGGATATCCGTCCGACGGCGAAATTTCGGAGAGCGGTTTTAGAATCGGTAATGATTGTTGCGTGGGTAGGGGGTGTAGAGAAGGGGATGCGAGACTGAAGGGTTTGTCTCATGAAGGGACTTCCGTAAGAGGACCGTTGCTTAACCTTTTGTTTATTGTGGTCCTCCTCACCCGGTTTGCTGGCTTCCAGTGTCAGGTGAAAGCAAGCATAAACATAATAAAGTATTTGTATGTTAAAAAAATGAAAACCGTTTACAACTCCCTGTAACGCCGAATTAGAGCGCAGCTCTTGAGGAGGAGGAGGGGAAGGTATGGAAAGGAGGGCTATGCCCCTCCTCCTCTCCTGCGCGCCTCCCATTTAGGGGAAAAGTTTCTGCTAAATTTAGCGGGGAAATTTTTCCGCTGAAGTTAGCGGGGAAATTTTTCTTTAGCGGTGAAATGTTTCCGCTAAATTTAGCGTGGAAATTTACCCATAATGCACCGCGCGGTTACGCCGACGCCGACGGCGATGCCGACGCTGCTCAAGCCGGAAAAGGGCGCCTAAGAGCTGCGCTCTAAAAAGAAAAAAAAAACGCGACTCTAAATTCTAGCACTTTCAAACATATTAGTTCTTCTTAATACGTGCATCTCTCTGCCTCTCTTTCTTATTAAACGTACGCTGTTGAATATACATTAAACTCGGTGAGCCAATGACAACCCAAAACCACCCTCAAAATGAGAAAATTAGAAATTAGAAACTGAGTAATTGTGACGAAAACCATTAAACAATTTAACAGAAGTTAAAGGGTCGTACAACAATTTTTGTACTTAACTAAATACCGTACAGAATGAAACTTTGACGTTCATAGCCTACAAAACACCTGTTAGTTTCTCTTCGCGCAATGCGCAGATGAAAAAGAAGAAGGAAAAAAGAGAAAAGCAAGCAGCGTTTACCCGCTCAAATCGCAGACGCACGATCTGGTGCCGATCACAGGTCGCCAATGTTCATCATTGGCGGGGTCGGCAGTGCACACGGCAGGCGATTAGGCGGTTAGGGTTCGGCTGGTTCCACTTGCTGTTCCCGTCACTGCAGCGACTTGACGCGAGTCACTGCCCGAATGCTCGTCGAGGCACTGATTGCCACGAGCCCAAGCGGAGTGTTCACGCATTGCCCATGTGCAATATATGAGCTCCATTTTAATATTGCCATCATAAGGTAATCCCCGTGTCTGCGAAAGCAATGCGATCCCCGTTACTTCCTCATCAGCTTTTGCGAAGGAGAGACTGAAAGAAAAAGTCCACTTTTACCCTTCAAGGGATCCCCTTCTTGGGTTGCGTGCGACGGTGCAAGTGTGCTTGGGTTACATAGAGCGTGTAAATTTGGCTTTTATAAAGTGCGAAACATTCTAACTTTCTCTCGTTGCACGGCATCTTTGAAGATCCCACGCGATCCGATGACTTGGATGTCGGCATGGTGCCTCCTAGTGGATCCTTTCTGTTTCTTGCTGCATCAAAACAGAAGTGTCGTGAATCGATGACGTGTGCGGTTCTCCTTGTTCTCTGCAGTCTGCATCTCCATCTTCGTCTTCAATGGTCATTCGGGTTTCCATCAAACATCATCGTATGGCACCAAACGAAACCTAACCCAGCACGCCATAATACCTTCCTCGAAGTGAAAAGGTCGCCTCGCACGGAAAACGTTTATCAACAAAGCCACCGCTGAATTTCAGGTCACTCACACAGTACAGCTACACTGTAGTACAGCTGCATGTTCAGCCGTCGAAAGTCTCCACTTCGAGAAGAACCAGAAGGCAACGAGAGAGAGGCCTCCACCACCGGGCTCTGTTTTTGAATGCGTCGAAAGAAGCGGCACAATGCAGTCGCAAAAACTGTTAAAAAAAAGAAGAAAAATGTTAACACAGAGTGTGTTAATGGACTGGATTTTATGCGAAAACTGTCTCGCTCGAGTAGTGCGAAAAAGTGTTAGACACAAGCCAAGGCATCATAAAGCATGGGCAGCCTAGTAAGTAATCAGAGAGAAGGCATTCTTAGTTATAATTAGGGTTCCGTGTTTTCCAAATTCGGATACAACCGATAATATCCCCCCCCCCCCAAAAAAAAAAAAAAAAAAAAAACACTCGCCGGTATTTTTTTTTTTTTTTTCAATTCGGATTTATTTGAAAATTTTCAAATGTGAAGCTACCATGGCGAAGAAAAAAGACAGTTTTTTTACAAATATGTTTGGTCAGAGCACAGGTTCAGTCAGCGGTCATCAGGAGAGGCTTTCCCAGATTCCTTCGAAATCTCGTATTATTAACCGAAGAAGGTTCACCGTTTATCCCGTCAGGGTTCGTTCAGGACAACGGGGTATTGTAATTTTGTGTCACGACACAAACCACGATTTTTGTTTGCAGATTTAACTTCTTAGAGGTAGGTAGGGTTGTTATTTGATTCCCATAAAAGCTATGAACTCTTAGATTTCGTAGGAGGGACAGCTGAGGTTTCTATCTTACTACTCCACCCCGAGCAGCTGCAAGGAGAAGCGATAGAATACGATGAAAAGAAAACAGGCTTTCCAACATTCGGTGATTTTAATGTGTCTTTTAAATGCATTCAGCGTAATAAAACCGATTTAGATTTTTATCTGCTCAGGCGGTCAGTACACACGAATCTCTGTAAGCTGAAGATCTTTTTTTTTTGTGTGTGTGTTCAAGAAGTTGTGTACCCCAATATGTTTGCCCTTCCGGTCTTTTGGCCTGCACATATATGCTTAAAGAAATATATCAAATAAATAAACAAAAAGTACAAAAAAAAAAAAACGAAGTGAAGAAACGCGAAAGGCTCAAACGTGCGACCCCGGCGGCCGGGAAAAAAGTCAGTTTTTGCTAGCCTCTTTAATGGTCAGTAACCTGAGCACAAAATATGCTTCAGACTCTCGCGGTTTGTGTATCTCTTCGCTCTAGCAATGCGCCGAAGTCTTTCTTAATATATATATTTTTTTCTTTTCGTGTCTAAACTTAAAATTGTTCCCGAAAAAATCCTGTCTGAGTTGAGACGAAGCCACCCATTTTTGTGATTCGACTTAGGGGTGTCTTGTGTTTCCACAGCGGGAAGTTTGACAGGCCCCAAGGCGTCTGCCGTCTCCGCTGTAGAGGTGCTGCTGAACTTTATTGATCAAAAGGATGGCACGAAGGCCTATAGTCGGTTACAAGTCAAGAAGGTAGGAGAAGCTCCTCCCACAAGTGTGATGCGCCCGTTTCAAATCTCTCCGCAGTCGAAAGAAAAGTTCACTGGAAACGCTCTTTGTTCCGCTTCAATGGATTCCCACTTGTCTCCGATCCCACTTTTTAAGAAAGCGACCTTTGTATTCATCGGAGAGGGAACCGAGCCCTTGAAAGCTGCCTTTGTATCCATCGGGGGGGAAGCTAATCCCCGAAAGTCGTATTTGTTTCCGTCGGTGGGGGAGAACTCTAATCTCCCTCTCGTGCCTTCCACAATGCTAAGTAAAAGTCGAAAGATAAAGCAATTATGTACAGAAAGGCAAGACCCTCCTCGCGCGTGGGCCGCGACGTCACGGAAACGGTGGGACGCTATTGGATGCAAAGGTGGCGGAGGGATATCTGATTCCCTTTGAGGGGCATTTGCCGCTACCTTCTTAACCTGTAACTGACTATAATATGAGTTGAGGTGTGGAGGGTTACATGGGGATTCGTTACGGTGACGGCTTGCTTGGCAAACTACCACAGGGATAGTATCGTTTGAGGAGCATTAATTTCTGGGGGTACCTACTTCTCCAAGGTGGGGATGTTGGGCCGCGTGTGCTGTCTTCTCACTTGTTCCAAGCCGGGTACAGTCCCATAATTAATGGTGGATTGTAAGTCGCTGCATCTCGTGTCGCATGTGCTGCACGTGATTGCCACTGGTGTTACGGTGGTGGTTTCTCTGTCGTCGTGGTCCGCTTCGTTATTGTTGGATGGCGGAAGCCAGTGCATACCACTGCTAGCCTGAGGCCTTAACGTGTACTCCACAGAACACGACCGCTCGCCGGTATGATGCTATCCAGATGAAAACGGGCAGGGGTGGGGATTGAACCATTGAATCCTCTGTTTGTGCAGCACGAGCTTTCGTTTCACGTGCTCCAAGCGCCGGTGCCGTTAATGCACTAAGCCACAAATTTTTTTTTTTTTTTTTAAGTTGAGAGTTTAGCAGAACGAAACACAACAGTCACTGCCTACAACTACACTGCCGCTACTTTTTGGCTAGAATGTAAAAAGTCCCGCCGTTTGTGAGAGGACATCAAGGTGACCTGTTCATTAACGGGCAGTTTCCGTATATAGTTGTGTATACGCTCTGCGCTTGTTTTATAATTTAACCAAAATTTTCTTGCACGATTTTTGTATCCTTATCGGTATGCCTCACTGACATTCGCGTTCTTCAGATATCGGTCACCGATCCCTCCTGATTTGATGATCGGTTACTTACGAATATGATTCTTCTTTCCTTCTTGACAGAAGTGCGTCCGGAAACGACTTGTGTTACAAATATGGCAGAGGTCTCCTAAGTTCCGGGCCTTTCTCTGAGCCCCTGCCTCTCTCTCCCGGAGCCTTGCTCGGGACGGGAAATAAAACGAACGGCGGCATCTGGCACCGCTTGAGCGTGGAGCCAGGCAAAATAAACCCTTTGAAGGCTGAGTACGTCGGGTCGACTCTTTACACAGCCGGAGGCTGATCAGTTATCGTGTGTCTCTGGTCTGTCTGCCTCGCAAGTTGCGGTCGAGGAGCCGCGCTATTTGGACCTTGTTTTCCTCTGCTTTTTTGTGTTTGGTTTTCTTCTTACGGGATATTTCTTGCTTGCACGCCGATAAGAGAACTCGATGTTTAGAGACCAGAGCGCACCAAAGGCGGTATTTCAGCATGACCGCGGACGCGCGCGATGGACCGTGTCGAACGGAATCGTTCCACAATTTACGAAATACCGCGTTTTTGTTTTGTTTTAATTTTCCGCCGCCCGCGGATCAAACGACTTCCGGTTGCAAACATATGTTGCCGAAAAGAAAAAGGAAAGAATGGAGTACATTAAAGGCCGGTTCTCACATGCAGCGAGCGAAGCGCTGATGTAGCGCTGCTCACGTGTCGTCAGCTACTTATCGTCTGCCATGAGCAACAGTTTTGGCGGTGCGATACAAAGCTAGTGAACGCCCCCGTCAGCACGCGCTTAGCGCGCGAGGTCAGCGCTATGCTTGTAGTTGACTTGTATGTGTGAACAGTCCTTTATACGTATATTATAGGGTGGCTACAGTGGAGCTGATAATCTAAAACGAGCCGGAAAAATCGGCTCCTGCACATAGAAAGCTGAATCGTTCACCGAGTGTACATTGAGATGGTCAGTTTTACCTTGTGAAATTTCAAGGTGTAGTTTTCGTCCTGTAGAAAAGGAGACGAACAATCTTGCCAAAGTCAATGGCACTCGCGTTCGCAGACGACCGAGTTAGCGATGAATATAACTTGTGGCGCGCCATGGAAAATTCAGCAAGCTGACAACAGAGTGCGTCGTCTGCTCGCTGTGCCTATCGGGAGATGTAAAATTAACTTTTGGGTTAGTTGGGTCAACATCTTAAATACAAAAGTGCAAAGGACAAGTTGAGTAATGCGGATTCTTGGGTGAGTTGGTACTAAAACTTTGAGAACATAATAGCGCTTCGAGACAGGGACGAGAGTAGGAACGAGACAACACAATGCGCTAACTTCAACTGGTTTAATTGTCAAAGAATCAAGGGTATAAATACTCTGCTTGGGAGAAGAGCGTGTTGGTTTAAGTCATGGATGAAGAAAGAATAAAACAATTAAAACAGGGACAACACAACCACAACTTTCAAAAGATGTGGTTGTGTTGTCTCTGTTTTAATTGTTTTATTCTTTCTTCATCCATAAATACTCTGCATCATCGCGCCATTCAACCAATCCCATGCCACGCCAATGCTCTCAAGAACTTTGTCTCTTTGTCGCCCAAATCGATCGACGCCACGCTGACAGATCGATCCCCGTAGTTTTTTTTTTTTTTTATCAGGTCTGCCTTTATAATTTCCCTTACCGTCTTATCTCTATGTTTTATAATAACAGTGCACAAATTAAATTCAGGTTTCCACCCACAGTCATGGCAGTGCATTGACAAATGACCGTCACGCTGTTCACTCACTTTTTGGTTGTGTTAGCGCAATTATCATTTAGACATTTTCCCGTCTGTCCCACGTACTTTTTGCCGCACGTCAGCGGGATCTGATAGACAACTCCCTCTGCGCATTCTACAAACCGGCTGCGATGCTTTTTCACGCAGCCAGCCGGTGGTTTGCGGTAAGGGTCCGTCAGTTTGCACAACTCGGCAAGTTTTTCCGCTGCAGAAAAAAACACCCGAGCATTTACGCGGTTTGCTATTTTTTTAGATTGTGTGCGGTTTTCTGCATATAAGGCACAACCGCCACTCTTTGTTTCTTTTGAGCCATATCTTGATCTGGACTCGCTACTACTCGTAGCTTCTTTAAAACCCTTTTTGCAACCGACACCAGGAGCGTCCCCGGGAAACCCGGCAGCCACCAAGCGTTCCGACTGCTCCTTCAGACCTGAAGGCAATCGCATGATGACACGACCTTCTAATGGTGTGCACAAAGTGCAAATTTACAGTTATAAAAATTAACAAAGTTGAAAAAAAAAAAGATGAAAGAGAAAGAGAATAGCAACCGGATTAAGAAAAAAAGGTTGAGGTACCACATCTCTTTCTTGGACAGTGATATTGGTTGTTTGCTAATGCACGTGTCTCCTTTTTCTATTATGAATTTTGGCTCTAAAATATCTCTGGCTCTCTTGCTCTGATAGCGACTGAGGACTTTTGTTTGATTAAATAGAGGAGTACATTCACTGTCTCTGACATGTATGGCCAGGTGACCCGATGGCGACGAATGTAGGAAAAGGTCTTGTATTGCATTATTGCAGCGCCCAGATTGGCCAACGTACACTCTCCCACATGTGCGCGGAATTTCGTAAACTATGTTGACGTTGCAGTATATATCTATGTGCGTGCTGGACTAAATATTGTTTTTGTCGTTCGTTTTGGGTGTTGTTCTTCGGACACAGATTTTTTATTTTTTGTTTTAAAGTTTTTCAGGGGCTAATGTTACCACCTGCATGTCATATTTAGAAGCTATCCGTTTCAAGTTGTGAGAGATTTTGTTCTTGTAGGGTATCACTGCCGGTCGGCGCGTCTTATCTCTTCTTCTTTAATTATGAGTTGTCAAGTTCTGCTACATCGAACAATAAGGAACTGTATCCATAGCCATGTAGTTTACGAACTTGTGCCTCGAAACTCTGCTTGGCTGTGTGCTCGCATGATTTTGCAAGGCTACGATGAAGCAGCATTTCACTATTCCTCTCTTGATTATTTTAGAATGCGCTAAATCAAATTGAAGAAGTTTTTTTGTTATTTTTTTATTGTGGTTTGTAGGTTTAACATTTATGGTTGTCATCAAAGGACAGCTGAAGATCTAGGAATTGAAGCTTGCTGTTATTTGGTAGTTCGTGGGCAAACGTTAGTCCCTGGGATTGAGTCAGAAACGTGGCGCACATTTTGTTTACAGTTGAGTCGTTTTGTTCAGGTTGTTCATGCAGCTAGACAAGATAGTCATTAGCGTATCTGAACACACGTGATACCAGGTTTGCTGGAAGCTTCAGAGCTATGTTCCTTTCCCATTGGGCTAAGATGTTACACAGAATTGGTGCTACGCATGCATCCCATGTAAAAAATAATGTTTGACTTCTTATTGAAAACGTCTTGACTTCTTCACTCTGATTACTTTCTTTAGACTTTCACTCCCTGTTGATATGGTCAACAGAAAGTTTGTCTATTTTGTGTTGAAAGTTTTCTGATGATTGTTTTTCAACCTGAGTCAAAAGAATAGCTGTTGAATTTCTTTTAACTCTACGTCGGGGGGGGGGGGGGGATTTTTCTGCTGACTTCCTGTTGACAGTGTCGTCAGAAAGACTGCAGACGTTCTGTTTACTTCATGTTGCAAATGTTCGGTTGACTCACTTTAGCTAGTGTCAATAGAAAAACTACAGACTTCATGACGACTTTTTATTGAACCTACATAGCACATCTTGATTGTATGTCAAAAGTTACTAAGTTCTTCTATAGTCACTGACAAGGTGAGAGGGAGGAGATTCAGTTGTCCCGCCTCGAGCTGCTTTGACTGCGCGCACACCTCGAGCGCGCGCCCGCAGCCATAACACGGCGGAAGGCATGGAGCGCGCGCTGGAGGCCAGGCGTTCGAAAGACACGCCCTGCCGTTCTCACTTTATAAGTGACTATAGTGACTTTATTGACCATATTAAACTATTCAACAACTAAAGAAAAGCAAAGGGACTATTTTGAGTTGGAGTTTCTGCCTTGACTCGTCTCGTCCTGAGTGGTGCTTTGCAGAGAAGCGATAACATTTCTTCTAGGAGCTGTTTTTGTGGATGTTGTTTTAGCGATTGGGCCGAATTATGATTAGTTGTACCAATGATTTTTAGTGAGATATAGGGTCCACGAACTTCGAAACACTGTTTCCCCTTTGACAGACTCCCGAGAAGAATATCGGATACTTGGAACCTTAATAAATGCCGAGTCAGTTACCGGCCAAATGATTATCTTTGGAATGTAGGCTATATAAGGCTCTGGAGCAGTCAACGGTACTGTGATTCAGGTATTGAGTGCTTCCAATAATGAAAAAAAAAGTATTGAGTGTCATCGTGTTTGTATTTGTGTTCATTTCTTATGTGTATTTGTGGGATTTAACAATCCCCCCCCCCAAAAAAAAAAAAAAAAAACTCGCGTTTTTTTTTTTTTAAGTTATTTTGCGGCAGGTTAATTCGGAGAAGAGTAAAAAGCCGTAGTAAGCCTCCAGAATTTTGTTCAATAGATAGCTAAGGTGTAAAACGTTTTTTTTTTCTTTTTAAAAACGAATGTAACTTGTCAATCGAAAAGCTGTAGCTTTTCTATTCAAAAGCTACAGAAAAAGCACATTGGAGGCTTCGTAAAGCCTGTTGACTTTTTATTCAAAAGTGGGCCAATATTCAAAAGAAAGTTGCCAGAAAAGCTCGAAAAAGTCGGATGGACAGCTGTTGACATTTTATATCCTATGATTACTTTTTTCAACAGCCTTTCAACGAAAACGCACTACCTTTTTTTTTTTTTTTTTTTTTTTGTAAGGTATGAGTTTATGCATATTAAGAAAGGTAGATTTTCAGAACACAATTCCATTGGTCTCGATGCATTCACTGGCCGCCGCAAACATTTCTTTGTATGGGACTGCGTAGAACAAGTCTTCCACGTCAAGAGAAAGCTCAAACCTGACTGTCGTGCCATTTTGTTTGAGATGTTGTGTCAATGTCTCTGAATTGGCAATAAAAAAAAAAATCGTTCAGTTCAAGGTTTTTTAGGTGGTGTAGAAGGAATCGAGACATAGCTCCCTGCCATGATCCCCACGATATGGGCAACTTTCCTTGTGAATTTTTGCAGTAAGAAAACATTTCCAATTCAACACCTTTTGCAGCGGCAATCTGTTTCCTCAGTTAAGTATTCTATTGCACACTTGGAGAGCCCTTGCTTTTATCACTTTGGGTTTAATCTCTTCCAAGCAGTTAAAATTGTCAGTGGCCAGCCGAGCTTGATTAAGGTAGACATCTCTAGCTGCCACAACGAAACCTCCTACCTTGTCTGAGATCAGCAGATTTGTATTGTTTTCTCGGAAATGATCGACAATACGAGATACATTCATTTTCCCTTGGTCTTGAGGGCGTGTTTTCAATAGTACGTCAACGCAGTCTGCTACACATCTGGGTTTATTATTCTCTTTGGCTTAAGTGGCAATGTCGTGGATGTTGGACAACATATAAACTCCTTATTCTAGGTTCTGTGCAAAATTTAGGGCCTTTTTCAAGCACCTTGCGTTTATCTTCTAAAAGAGGCTCTCCGCCTGCAGCGGGGTGACAGACTCGCCCCTTCCGCTGCGTCTTAGGAGTACGTAGGCTTTTCAGATGAGGCACGTAAGATCCCCACAGGAATTCAGTCATCTGTCTGGCTGTTTTCAAGATCCACCACCTTTGTCGTTCGAGTTTCCACGCCCGGCAAGAACGCTGAGGCACAAAAACGGACTTGTCGCCACATCTCAAATCTTAGGATCTTGCACGTCCTCTTGTTATGTTGCATTGATGGTCTTGCATATCCGATCAAGGGACTTACTTTTTGTGGCAACACCGCTTGTTCAACTACAATGCTTTTATGCAAAAGAAAGGAATATGCATAGGCTCATGCGTAGCACCAGTTCTGCGTAACATCTTCTTAGCCCAGTGTGACAGGAACTAAGCTCTGAAGCTTCCAGAAAACTTGGTATCACGTGTGATCAGATAAGCTAATGACTATCTTGTCCTTCTGCATGAACGACCTGAACGACCTTTTTTAGAACGCACCTTACTACAATGTGTCTGTCTTTTGTATCGCCACCTGCCCAGCCAGGTCCACAAGCCCTTGAGGTTTTCAGCGGCTCGCTACTGGACTTTCAAAAATGTATTTTCTTCAAATAAAACGATGTTCTATCAACAAAGCGACTCAACAGTAAACAATATCTGCACCACATTTCTGACTCAATCTCAGGGACTAAAGTTCACCCACGAACTACAAAATAACAGCAAGCGTTAATTCCTAGATCTTCAACTGTCATTTGAAGACAGCCATACATGATGGACCTGGGCTGAGGACTTGTAAATATAGGAATTTGTTGTGGCATTTTCGGCGAGAGGAGGAGTGCACGTGCGCAGCTTTAATCGGCGTTCATGCACGCCCCCGTACCTTTGACTGCATATCCACGGAAAGTTGTCCGCGAGCATGTATAGTTTCCATAATAACACTGGCAAAGCCACTCGTATGAGCTAGAGCCACTAAATGAGCTGTGCTTAGAGTATCGGCACTCCGTTCCCCGACGTTGTTGTGGGCGCCGCCATTTTGGTGCTTGTGCAGAGCAGACGCAACTGCCGATCGTTATGATTCAAAGGTTCGACTTCCTCAGCATTAGATTCGGTGTTAGGAAGCTCATGTAATATTGCTTTGCTCTGTCGCGAACTGTTTAAACATTTATGAAGGACGGAAAAGTTTTCCAGTGATTTCAGATAAAGCTTCAGATAACTGGCAACCATGATTTTAAGCCGCAATATGGGCGAGTGTCGTTACTCTGAGGCGTAGCTTATTTAGTGGCACCAGTATGAGCATTTGGCTTCACGCGTCTCCTTTGCACGAGAGGGCTTGCCTGTGAGGCGCAAGATATAGGGAGTATTCACTGGCGGCCATATCTGTGTGCGCACTTGATGAGCGCGTGCTGACAGCGAGCTGTTGCTGTTCTTTTGCAACGTACATTTTGCACCGTCAAGATTGCCGGAGCTGCCTATTAATGTGAGCTCGTTCTGAGCATGCGCTCAAAACCTAGTCCTCAAATATGGCGTCCAGTAAATACGCTCTATAGCGCAAGAGGAGGCCACATGCTTCCGCAGCAGTGCGGGGCTGCAGTAATGTGAAAGCTACGCTGGCCTTGACGACCAAAGCGTCTCAGCGCGCGTTCATTGCTGCCTTTGCGCGTTTTGCACGTGACTTTTTTTGGCTGGCCGCATTGGTGAGCGCGCACTTGCTAAACTGTGATTTTTCTCTGCGCTGTGGCGATCGCGATATAAGGAAACTGAGATTGCTTAACGGGACCATGCAATGACTTTTCGGCTGGGATAAATTTGGATTTTACTAATCGAATATCGTTTAGTGCTCCAAAATAAAACTAGTGCACGAGCATAGAAAGCCTAAAGCCCGCTTTTCGGTTCGAAAATTGGAAATTATAGTGGACTATTTCGTACCTCTTTCCCTTCGAAAGCTCTCCGCCTTTTCAGTGTGATGCATCTGCGGTACTCAAACACATCAGCCGAACCCAGCTCACGCATTGGACACGAGAGCTGCGTAACTCGGACATATGCGCTCGTCAACAATCAATCGGTCGACGAATATCTGAATTCGCGTTCGTGGCCAGTGAGTGCCGTGACTGCACTTATCATCACTTGAGAATGACAAGTTCCACCGTGTGCTTAGAAAACACGGTGGAAGCTAGGAGTCATCGCCTCCGGTGCCCATGCACGTCACGACCACGCGATTTCTCATTTCGCTTTTGAGTTGAGGATTAAGGCAAAGGTGGAAGACGGTAAAAAAGTTAATTCCATAATCCCTTTAAAGAAAGCAAAGTTTCCGAACTTTTTTTTCTATAATCTTTTTATTGATATCTGCGATTGATGTGTACTGGTGCACGCCGACTGGAGCATGACGTCACGCGCATGGGAGACGGCAAATTTATTTGTCCTGCCCGGTGGATGCATTTCTTTTATTCAATATCGGAGGGAACATATCTGTACTGCGAACTGTGCCGTCAAATGTTTTAGAGCGGAGTTGTTAAGGGCTAGTTTCTCCAGTTTCGTGTCCGTGGACAAATAAATCTCGACAGAAAACTCTGGACAGCTACCGCCATCTATGAGCGACAATGGCAACCAGACAACCAGCTTGCCGGTTGTCTGGTTGCCGCCGTCGCTCATAGATGGCGGCACATAGTAAACAGCTCCGCTTCTCTTCCTTTTTCACCAAAGTGAAAAAGCTGAAAGTTTTTTTTTTCTCTTTTGTTAATCGGTCTATTTGTTGAGTCAATCATTGCTGACTATCTTTAAAGAACTGGTACAAAGCCGAATTCAATGACAGCTGCATACGGGGTGAAGCAGTCAAGAGCTAATGGGGCTGTCATCGCGTGACTTCGTTCTTCTTCCGAATAAACGTGGAGAGCGAGTGCCGTTACGAGCATTAAGGGGATTATGGGTTGGGACGAAATATGGTACGGAGTTTGCTGTTTCTGCACAGAGCAGAGCCTGGTGCGAGGAGCAGAGAAAGGGCCCTGTCGAGGAGAGGTCAGTAGTGTCACGTTGCTTGCAGTGTATTAACTGGCCCTCATAGCCGTGTCCATTGCTTCGGCTACGTTCTAAAACGACGGTTTTGAAATAAGCGGCCCGCGACTCGTTGGGACGCGGCCCGCGAGTCTTTCGCGATTGCGGTCAGCTTTCCTCATGTCCCGAACTCCAGGAATGGCATTTTGACCGAATGGGTTCACGTCGTCCATTGTTCATTTGTCTCAGGCCTTTGCAACGTTCTGGTCGCCTTCTGTTTGTGGGGTACCGCACTTCCTTCATGATTAGAAAGCGCGGTGCCGCATCCATTCCTATAAAAACGTTTAAAAAAAAACGGGGGTCGACATGAGGCGTTATCGAGCGAACGTTTGGATGTAATCTATGTCGCTCACGAGAGAGCGCGTTGGCATTTGATTAAGGTTGCAACGTCATAGTTTGTGCGCTTAAGCGTTTCTTAAATCAATACCTCTACGTGGGTTGACGCCGGAGCTAACAGCAGTCACAGGTCCTCTTGTGTGTGCACCTTGTCGATTGGAGACTTGGAGGGGCCGAGCGGGCAGTTGGATCAGCGAAGCGTGCTGACCTACCCTTCGCACGATCTGTCTGCAGTGCGACCCGATAGCGACGCAATGGCGACCCAAAATTGTCCGGGAACGCGGACGACATATCGTTGCCTGTGAAGTGGGTCAGACCGAGATAATTAGCCGAGGCGACGGCAGCGTTTAGCGACGTTAGTCACCGACAGAATTGGAGCAGGTTGAATCGACGTCTGGTCCACCCAGACAGAATCATCATGCTGTCGTTGCGACGGACATACGCGCACACACACACACATGCGCGCGCGCGCGCAGGCGCAAACAAACAAAACATTCTACACCGCGTTCTCTCTCTCGTGTTCGTGTAATTTCCTGCTGATCCCTCGGGCGAGCCGATCGCTGCAATTTGAGAAGGGAGGTCGATGAATGTCGCCGAAAAAGATAAGTCGACGATGGTACACTACATGCGTTTCACGTGCTCGCGTCATGCTTAGTGTTACATTTCCCACGTTAGTTTAGATGGAAACGATCGAGACGGGCGACATTTTGCGGAGATTTCGAGGTCGTCGCCGCTATGGAAAACCCCTTTTCTCCGCTCTTGGCGCGAGGCCATGGGGAAGTCGGGTTTTCCCGTCGGCCGCGCGGCGCGGAGAGAGGGGAGAGGGGAGCCCGGGTATCTTGCCAATAACGATGCGACGAAGGGAGAGTCTTCGTGTTAAAATACTTGTTTTCAAACATTCCTCGCGTTATGCGAAATCCCACTTTGATAGCATCCAGATACTACGCGTAATGTTGGATGGCTTTAGAAACTTGCACCGCGCCTACTCACTTACTTCACGGATCACCGAGCACCGGTGGCGGTCGTCTGCGCATGGTATCCACGACGCCAACCACGACGGCCATAAGAACTCACCGCGTCGCACCTCCGTCCTCGGGTGCGTGACGGCACCATTCCACCCGCATTGCGTGACCGTGCTACAACTGTCGCTTTCGTTTCTTCGCACAAAGCGAAAAATACTTTTTTTTTTCTTATAGTCTCGCTGTTCGCCGAGCTGCCTCCGTAGGTCTCATCTGGTCGGCAGTGGGAGTGCTCTGTGGCGAACTACGTGCGTTAGATAAAAGAAAGAACAAAGGCGCAATGCAAGAGACGACACATGCACATCTTACTTTTTTAATGTGTGCTTGTGTCATTTTTTTGTTGTCTTACGGATTTATGTTTCTTTTGCCTTACTTCCACCAGCACGCTCATCTGTTCATTTAGACGTGCGGGTCATTTGCTCAGAGTGAAGGCCTAAAGTTATCAGATACTTCGAATGCACTATGAGTAGGAGTCCTCGTACCTTATTGAGAAAAGGCACTGCATACATGGAGTGCCGCAAAGGATGTAGATATGCAAGATAGATTTGATAGATTTGCGAGATAGATTTACAAGACCAAATCTACGAAGGTCACTTATAACATTTTCAGATTTGTTTTATGTTCATGGTGAAATTAGGAAAAAATATACAGATCGGTTGTGTACCAAGACTATTCAATAGATGGCGCCAATGTGTTAGTCTCATCATAAGCAGTAACAGGCAGTCGTAACCCAGTCGGCCACAGTCAACTGAAAATGTGCGAAATAGCCAAGCTTTTCTGTGTCTATTGTGATGCATACGGCCGCGCCAATAAAATCTGTTTCTGCTGTTGAGCACATAAAAAAAGAATGCTCGAAGTGGTTGTTGCATGCCTCGATGCACTCATGCATAAGACACCGAAATGCAGGATAAAGTTGGAACTCGTTTAATATTTGCTTCCTGCACATGCATCTCTTTGGTTGTGAATGATGCCTTTATGTTTCAATAAAACGTTCTGCGATGAACTTAGGTCTTGCATTAATAACACCTAAAAAAGGTATTCCGATATGCTGCAAACATTACACGGCATTCGTGTACCTTGAGCTGAAAAGCCAATTGGCTGCCATGATCAATGGTTGTAGTTTCTTCCCTTGTGTCGATGACCCGAAGCAATTAATACAAAAGTGCAAGCGAGCTGGACAAGAATGACCTAGCTGTGTTTGGAGATTGGGTTTTTTTTTTTTTTTTTTCCACCTTGTTCCCCTGCTCAAGGGAATATTATCGACCTGAAGCAGTCGTCTCCTCTCAACGTACTAGACCGTGTCAGTCTCCTTGAAACTGGGGTCCGTGTACATTCCGCAAGAAGTGAGGGATTTTTTTCTGGCTTCTAGAAAAAGAGACACTAGAAAACAATATCGTAGATATAGTGAAATGTCACATGACATATTTCTGGCTCAAAATCAAGCCGGAATCCGTGCTCGTGAATCCCCAGCCTGTTTTGCTGAGCGCGGAGGCAATGTGTTCCAACTAATTACTTTTGCGTTGTAGTCGATGACGCAAGCCGGAGCAATCGGCAACATTAAAAAGCTACGGATAGTATTAAAATTTTAAATATTGACTCTTATACATGCTTTGCATGTGACGTCATATGACACCGTACCAGCGGCCATTGCTCCGTACCGTGCTCCTGCGCCCGTACCTTCGGCAGCATACATTTCGCACCATTACATTTGTTCTTCTTGGCAAGCCTTGGAAGAACAGAATTGGATTCGTTCTTCGTGGAAAGACTTGAAAGAAAAGAGTCGAATTCATTTTTCTTGGCAGGCCTTGCCGAGAAGAAGATATTTGACGATGCCATTTGTATGATGTAGGACGTACAGGCACAGCAGCATGGTACAGAGCAATGGCGATTGACGTCACGTGAATGCAAGCCATATGCATTCCTTGTTAAGACGAGCCAATGCGTGAGCAATTGAGTTATCGGCAGTCATCAGCCGAAACGACTTTGGAGATAAAAAAAACAAAAAAACAAACGAGGTAAACGAGTATGCAAGCCAAATCCGCCCCATTATGCTTCTTGAAGTTCATTGGGAACGGAGCCACCCACCAAGCTTCCGAGATTTATGAGCACCAAAAGTTATGTCAAATAGAACTTACTTAAATACAAACTATTAGGGTTAAATGCAGAACTGGTTCATATACGGTTTTAATGACTATGTACCAGAAGTAACATACCTTTTCGTGAATCCACCATATGTTCATCTAATCAAGCCACTTCTATAAAGTGAACTACTCCCTCATCCATCTATTGCATTCTACATGTAATTTAGTATAATGAGTGTCACTTGATATTTTTATCAACTGAAACTTCGCAAATGTTTGTCTCACCACTGTAGGACAGAAGCACATTTAGATCACAAAAGCCTCTGTCATTTATGACGGCCCTAAGCATGAATAATTTTGTACTTGGCTGCAAATACTATGAATGTGTGAATATTCAAAACATTCAAATGTTCGAGGAACCTTTTTTTTTTCAATTATAGGTGATACGCGAAAATTAAGTCGTTTATAGTATATAGCAGGGGTGGCCAAGCCGCGGCTCACGAGCCGCATGCGGCTCTTCGCGTGTTAAAGTGCGGCTCGCGGGTCCCTATCTACCCCCCCCCCCCCCCCCCCCTCCCCGCCACCATCCCGGTAACAAAAGCACTTCCCCAAAAAGAGAAATGGAACGCGTTTGAAATGGAAAGACAGGTAGCGGTTTGGCAGTCTTGTGCTACTGCTACCACCTTACACACAGTTGGACTGCTTTTGACTCGGAGAGATTGAAAGTAGTTCGAGTTTCGTTTATTGCTGTAAACAAAAGTTTGCCCCCCCCCCCCCCCCCCCCCCAAATCGCGGCTCTTGGAAGTTTTGTGGTTTTGTTTGCGGCTCTTAGGCCGGGTCAGCCTGGCCACCCCTGGTATATAGGTTTTTAGTTTGTTTATTCTATAGATTATCCTATAAACAATTTAGAAGGCATGAAATAACCCCCCCCCCCTCCCCCCGGGTCACGCTCCCAGGTAAAAGTAAGAAAATTGAACAATGTTGTTACTTTGTACGTGTCATCCTGTCAATTTAGGCGAGTTATGCTGGAATGCCAGAAGCATCTTTTTGGTGCGATGCGGCTTCTAGGTTGTTCCCAGGCTATGGTAGTGTGCCAGCCTGCAACGGTGCATGCATAAATATCATGTCATATTTCCGCCCGATAAAACAAAACAAAACAAAAAATACAAGTATTTGTTTTCTAAAAAAGAAGCCAAAAAAACTAACTTCAGGTTGTGTTTGGCTGAATTAAGCTTGCCATTGCGAGCACGTCATACAAACAAAAGTAATTTCTGTGATTTCGTTAATTTCAAATTTCAATAATTTAGAACCTGTTTCAATATACAAGTATGAACTAGGTTTGTAATTCTACTGCAACAACACATAGGTAATGAGTTGCGATGAATATAAGTAAACCAACATGATTGGTATCAACGTATATGCTTATCTGGACTAGGCTTAAATGTAAGCCAACCAACCTGCCATTCCTCCGATCTACTGAATGTCAGGTCCATGGGTTGCCTTTGGCCCCGTCCTGGAGGAAAAGCAAACAGGGCGCCCCTGCCATGCTCCTGGTGTGGCAGCTCTTTTGGTTCCTAAAAGCTGCGGGCTACCAGCCCAACAAACTGAGTCCATCTTGCTGTCTCTCGGGTGAATTTTCGTTCAACTGATTGAGAAATAAACGCCATAATTGAGGTGCATCTGAAACAAGCCAGAAGCACGTGTTTCAGGTGCATCTGAAACAAGCCAACAAGCCCGTGTTGACGCTGTGTCTGTGTGGTTGTTTACCTCGGTGTTTTCTTTTCATTAAACGTCCTGTTGAAGCTCGGCGCTTGTCCTCTCCATTCCTCCCTTCGTCTGTGTATATTTGCTCATTGCTACTAGTTTGTAATCATGAACCAACTCGCCTGCATCGCTACATTGATTCAGAAACCAAATCAGTGTTTAGCCTCTTCGTAAAAGGGGTTTCAATTTGATGATGACGGGCATACAAGTGATAGTCAGCAGTGCGGCTTAATTTTAGGATAAGCGCTTTAATATCTCTTTTCTGGATAGTCTCATAAGAGAGCCAATATCAAGTGCCACGCGATTATGCAAATCGTTGCCATGATATATTTTGCATGTTTCCACACCCCAACTTATGTCATGCCACCAAATAACAGAAACGCAGACTTATTAGTTAACCAGAGCCCTGCACGGTAGGTGTCAGTAGCTGTGTGTCCCCATATGTTCTGGAACTGCAATAACGCTCCTGTCCAGCCGTTCATTTGATTTGACCAAGTTGTCAAACAAAAACTTAATCCAGAAAATCACGGTATTATGGGATAAATTTTCAGCACTCGTTATTCATACAGCATTAAAATGTCACTGACAGAGACGTGAACAACACGTTTCTGTTGTATTTTTAAAGTATTAAGGCAACCTTGCAGTCAAGGTAGGATTCCTAGAATAACTGACATTGTATGTTTTTTTTTTTAATGAAGAATGGACCTCAGAACCATAGACAATACAGGCGATGTGAGTGCACTCACACAAGAGTCTGTATAATCAACGTCAGGTCCTGCTTGGCCGGGAATGCGTGCGATATAAAAAGGAAAAATTGAGGTTTTGTGACAAAACAATTGAATCAATGGCCCCAAAGGCTCCTCAAATGGGACCACCCAGGGTTCGAACCCTAATTTCAACGCTCCGGAAGCCAACATGGAACTTTAGCACCACAGAAGCACTCTAACTTATGTGATTGAAACAACACATATTAATCTAGGTGAAATAATCCTGACAACCACATTTACGACAGGGAGACTCTGTCCTTAGCTAAACGAAACAAAGGTTAGATTTGTTTTATTCAATGCAAAACACTTTGAACAATGTTATTAGGTCTTAGTAAGAAATGCACTCCCTTAACTAAGGATACTGCCCTAAGCTGGCCCAGATGTTATAATTAATACCTTCATACCAATTACAGTGACAAAAGAAAAGCCCAGGTGTTAGATTTTTTTTATTCGTTTTCCAATTACGTAACATGCTAAAAGTTGAAAACATGACACCGGCGCCTAATCACGTCTCCGCGAAAGATTACGAAGTATGTGCACTTTTCTGTACCTACTGAAATACAAAATTTGCCCCGCGCATCAAACAAGAAACACCTTGCTTCCACAAAACCTTTAGTTCAAAATAAAATGCTAACAATATACGCCTGGATGCGAAGACAAGGGTGGATAATTGGGCTAGTTGGTAACCTATGACAGGGGCACAAACACGGATCCGTATTTGTGTCCCTCTCCTGTCCTCGTCTTTTGCCTGGTGCTGAGAATGTTAAATAAATAATTAAACATCGACAATGCGAAAGCGACACACACAATCTGATAGATGCTCAACGTTCATGTTTCACTTCGATCCCTGCAGTCCGAGGTGTGGTTCCCTTCTCGTGGAACGTGTAGGGCATCGCACATATCTCGGGTGGCTTTGTTAGTGCTTTCTTTCAAAGGCGTACGGAGTGCATGCGCCGCACACCATAAAGATGCTCACCCATCGTGTTACTTCATATCGACATATTCCTCTCTTTCGGTTTGTTACAACGGGGCCCCTTTAGGAGCTGTGCAACAATTTCAGTGCTCTGCTTAAATAATTTGGGAGTTGGTGTCTCGACCTTTTCTGAAGTAAAGAACAAAAACCCGTTTTTGTCTGCTTGTCCTAGTTTTTATTTTTACAGCGGAGCTGTTAAGGGCTAGTTTCCCCAGGATCTTGTCCCCCGCAAAGAAATGAAGACACCGAACTCTGGACACCTACCGCCATCTATGAGCGACGACGGCAAGCCACGTATCTGGTTGCCGCCGTCGCTCATAGATGGCCGCAGCCTTTCCACTCTGGAAATGATTAAGCCTTTCCACCCTGCCTTTCCGACTTGCGGTCGGTTATTGCTCTCCATTGTACAGCTCCGCTGGTCTTCCTTCTTCACCACCTTGGAAAAGCTGAAATTTTTATTTTAAAAATTGACAAAGATTGAGATTTTCATCACCTCTCAACTCGTTCAGCATCTTCCGAGTCACACGCGCTGTGACGTGAAAGGGAAACGCGGGGGGCTCCGGTGAAGCTCTCTCTCTCTAGGGCCTTCAGTGAGCAGCGAGAACTCACCCGCTCGCGACCACGTGACCACGTGTTTGCGCAGCACGATCACCGTGGCGAAAAGGGGAAAGTCTCGGCCGGGTCTGGCAATCCCCGTTCAGCTCGGCCCCCGTCCCCCTCTGGCTTCTGGTGGCTGTTCGCAGTAGCAGATAGAGCTGAGGGTTTTGTTGACCTTTGATAGATGGCGCCATAAAAATTTCGTATAATAAAAATTTTCTCGATGATACCAGGTTTTCGACGCATTTATATTTATGCTGAAACGACAAGATTTATAGAAAAATTACCTTTTATTGAGCAGGTATTTGCACAACTTCTTATCTTTTTACAAGTCCCCCATTGATGTCATGCCGTGTGGTTCTCATGGCTGCCGCTCCCGGCTGCAGGTTGGGAAATATTTTAATTTTTGCCTCGCGATTTCGCGGCGGAATCTCAAGATTTCGAAGGAAGGAGATGTGTTTCTGTCCTTTGTGACAAGATAAATAATTTCAAAAGTAGAGGACACAAATCCTTTCAACGTTAAAATCGTTGCACAGCCTCCTTTAAGCAGTTTTTTTTTTCTGAAAATTTTGGATTTTTGCTAGAATATTGGCGATTTTTATCGCGTGTTTTCGAACCTACTTTCACGGCTTCGTCTTTGGACCGTGAGGCGCTGCGATTACATGGTATTCCAAGGTAAACATAAAGAAGCAATGGCGGAACTTCCTGTAGCCTAGAATACTTCCACTTGGCCAGCTTACACCAACGTTAGTAGATTACCTCAGTTGTGGAACTCCCGCGGAAGGGGGTACCCCCCCTCACTCACTTCAATCCGCCCGCCGTCGTTCGTAGCGCCATCTAGATTTTCATTTCATAACTGTGTGTTTTATAGAGCAGAGCTGGAACGCCATCTAGACGCCGTGCTTCGAAACGTACTTATCCCATAGAATACACTGAAGTTACCCTAGCAGCCGCCTGGTGCGTCGAACAGTGGGAGGCGAGTCGTGGTGAATGAGGGGGGGGGGGGGGGGGGGGAGGGGGAGGGAGGGGGTACGGCTCGTGAAAGCAGCGTCTATGGGCAGTTCCGTAACTGAGCTGATCTAATAACGTTGGATTACACAGCTTGCAGGTGACGTCATTCGCGGCCATGCCATTATTTTATGCGCCGCGAGCGTTTGGTTTTCCGTGTTAGCTTGACACCGCAGAAGTTGTAGTTCGAAGAAACCAGTAACTAGAAATAACCATTACTAGCCAACAATGGCGACACTTGCAAGCTATGTATGTTTCAATTAGCAAGAATGAGCAGCGCGTCGTTTAAAATTTTCTTGGCGGAAAATCAGAAAAAAAAAAAAAGTTATGTCGAAAAGCGGACTAGATAGATCATTGTGTGTTTCTGGACCCTATACGGTCCCAAGAAAGAGCACCGCATCTCGTTTTATTTGGCCTCCGTGGCGAAATTTACGTGGCCTGACAGCCCAGTGGAAACTTTTGTACACGCGATACATTCAGCGAAGTTTAGACGCCCACAAAATAACCGAGACATGTACTTGTTTCTTGCTTTTCATGGACGGGAGAGCGTGTCTGGGAACAACGTCGCTTCGTCATCTACTCGTCTTCGCCGCGAGTGTTCGAGCTGCAGCCAAAGCGAAACTACGCTACGCCTGTCGTACGTAGTTAAAGGAGGGTGCGAAGGATTGTGCCACTCGTGCTCGATCGTGCTCGGGAAAAAGCGAGTTTCGTTTTCGACGGCGAGTAGGGATATTGCGATTGGGACAAAGCCGTCGCAGTATGTGTGAGTGCGCCGCTCGTTCTCCGCAAAAATGAGGTGACGTGTTCTCGACGACGGTTGGGGATGATGTCGTGATTGTTTTGACGTCGACCTACCGCGGCGATCCCGTGAATGACATTCACGTCGATACAGTTGCAGACGCGGACGTAAAAAGGCTGTTATCCTAGAACCCAGGCGATAAGATAAGAACAGTGGTTTCGCGTTTGATTTGTTACGATCACGCGACACTCTTGGGACATATCCCATTTATTCGAACTATTCTCTTTGAGCAGACACACAAACGCTGTAATGTTTGACGACGTGGTCGGGTAATGAAATCGAAAGGATGGTGCCGGTGGGTTTCTGTTTCACGTCTTGCTTTGATCGTGTCACGAACATACGCTTTATTGCATGCCTAAAAGAAAAATCTGGCTCTCTAACTTCGAAATCGACTGTCTGAAATTGACGTGGAACCGAATCCGAGGTTCGGTTCCATGTGAAATATATCCCCTCCCATTCTGAAGGCCACCGCTGACAGACTCTCTTTTCTTCTCTTTTTATTGTTCGTCCGTGGCTGTTTTGCTGGAGTTTTTTTCAGGACTCTCACATAAACCGTCTGTTCACACACGAAAAGTAACGTCAGCAAATGGTCCTGTTCTAAGATTAAAAAGAAAAACGATTATTTTATGTTTTAAAAATTTAATGCAGTACTAATAAGTCGGTCTGCGTTGTGAAAACCTGGGTCCAGGCAAAAATATAAACTTATATTTGGACGAATAATAATGAATTTTCTAATCAGTCCTTATGTGATAATAACTCAAGTGATTCGTTCCATCAACTATCTTCACTGTCCGGAAGAGTCGGATGTGTGCGATCCTAGCACCGAATCTAATGCTGAGGAAGTCGCACTTCTGAATCGTGACGATCGGCAGTTGCGTTTGCTCTGCACAAGCACCAAGATGGCGGCGCCCACAACCATAGCGGGTGGATGGATGGATGGATGGATGGATGGCGGCTTTTCCCTTTGAATTGGGCGGTAACAAGAGGAGTCGACAACAGCGCCCCCGTCGGCCTCCGAGACAACCGACATAGACCGCCCATGGCCTCCGAGATCCCGAAGCGCGCGAACGCTTCGCGCGCGCGCTTCGGGATCTCGGAGGCCATGGACCGCCTCACCTCGAAGCCTGAGCGAGGGAAGGCGGTAAGCTCACTATCCCATTCTAGGCTACTGTACTTTAACTCTAGCGTGCTGAAATGAAATACTTAGATACATCCTCATCCAGAAATTGTGACTGATTTGTTAAAGGCCGACCACCAGACTCGAGATTCTGCAAGGCAGAAGGTCCTCCTCGCCATGGGAGAGGAGGAAACAGTCAACAGTGGGCAGGGTAGAATGGGGGAGAGGAGGAAGAGAGGGAAAAGTGGAAAATGTGAACTGGTCGTCGGTCTTGAAGCTCATTGCCTCCGCGAGGGAAATATTCCTGGCTAGCGGTTGGTCACAAGAGCCGTCAATCAACGCCCTGAAGGTCATTGAAACAATTTCGGCGAATGACGTGCCCTTATTTTCGCCCTATTCTTACCAGTTAATGACCCAACATCAGTTGGATCCGTCCCCATTAGGTGTCGCACGCGCCCTATATCTGATTCACTGGAGAAGGGTGGCGACCGAATCTGCCGCCATAACTTTCTGTTTCAGCCAGTACGTGCCGTCGAATTCGCTAAAGTCACTAATACTCTATTATGCTATTACCCATTTGTGCAAAAAAAAAAAAGCATAAAAAGCTTTGAAACAACATTGACTTTCTTTCTTTTTTTATGGTGTGACGGCGTTTTTGGTTTGGGAGTTGGCGTTTATCTGTCGCTGCCGATTGTGCAAGTCCACTCTGGTATTCGTAGCGCGCTTCTGCCGTTCCCCTCGACTGGCGATAGTCGAGGTCAAGGCCTGCAGACGAGGTCTCCCTGCGTGCCAGAAGAGGAGGCCCTCCCGCAGGTTCGCCCACGCGCGCTGCATTGCCCGGCCACGAGGCAGAGATGGGCCCACCCGAGAGCCGGAAAGCAGCCTCGGTTCGGAAGATCGGTCACCTCGACGAACGACGAAGCTGAGGATGACCTGAAATACCAGTCCGCGCTGTGGCACTGGGCATGACGTTGCGCCGTGCTCAGTGTCACTGCGCGAACGGTTAGGTCCGTACACATGTCTTCAGCCGCGTCGCCGAGCTTCCTCCGTCCAATGCAGCGATTGGCTTTCCCAAGCGCTTTGCGGCAAGGCAGGCGCTCTAGATTTCTTGGAGGAGGAGGAGGAGGAGGAGGAGGAGGAGGAGGAGGAGGAGGAGGAGGAGGAGGAGGAGGAGGAGGAGGTTAAAGCGCATTTTATGTTTGACATTACTAATACTTCACTCATTTAAAGCTAAATACTGATTAATTTGTTTGGCCAACGTTAATCCACTTACCAAGCGTGATCGGTTCGCCCACCCAAAATGAACTCGGGAAATTGCAATTACTCGGGTGACCACAATTCATGGGGATTGATTGAAATTCGTGGGGAGATACTTGAGTTTTGCTTTTGCATCCTAATATGCAAATGATTCGTTTGCCTTATAAACCTAGACATCCCTATAACGCCATTCACTTGGTAACTCGGAAGAGAAAACATTTGACTGATAAAATATGTTACTGAAAAATAGCCGGCTGGCGCTTTGTTTTTTCTTCCTTTTGTTTTTCTTTTAACATGCCCGCTCGTATTTTGTAGCATGGTATTGCTCAGGCATTACATGTGCACTAAAGCTGTCTTTCGCTTCATCTTTCTAAAGCTTTGATCTGCCAGGTTCATGAAGTAAATAAAGAAATTAAGAAATTCCCGTAAGACGTGTCCTCCCTTATATCGGAATTGTGGTCAGTATGGAGTTTCCTTAGACCGTTTTCCACGTATTGTACCTGCAACGAAGACGCGGCCACTGTGCATGCTCGCCGCTGGCCTTGTCTGCAGTTTTGGATCTCGTAGCAGGCTGCGGAGACCGTTGCGGGACGGAGGGAACGATCTACGAAAACTCCCTAACGCATTCGCCCCAAGGCGGGGGATGATCGGCGACTGAGTATGTGCGGACAATGCCACAGCTCAAAGCACGTGGCTAAAGCCATATTTACATATACAGGGTGTTTTTTGTTTAAGCGTAACAGATTTGTTTAAAAGAAGCCGTGAAAGTTACACTTATGCCGCTTGTGGAGGTGAGTTATACGGCCAGGGGGACATATTATAGGGGGCTAATCGTAACGATCAATCGGCTAATTTATTAAAATTTGTTAATTAACTTTTTAGTGAATGAAAATAGACATGGTTGCAATTAGGAACTTGCTCAGCGTGATCGAAAACCACTAAATCAGTAATTTTCAGAAAGACTTTGAGCGCGTGAGAAGCATAGTAGTGCACTAAAGATACCACTCGTGCAGCAGGTGCAGAAAATTCGGGGGGGGGGGGGGGGGGGTAAATAATCTACTGCCAAGGTGGATGCACCGCAACGCGCGACGAAGCACTTGAAATGCTTCGCAGAACATATACTAGAGGTTAGCGTGGAGCCGTCGATCCCGTTCGCGTGAGCCTGCTGCCTTCCCCGGCGCGGAAGCAGCGGTTCGCCCTCGTTTGCCGTTCTCGTTGGGCGGGGGCAGTCAGCGTCTGCGAGACGTTCCGTGCGTTGGTCGCGGAAACGAAGGCGGCCGAATCGACGGGCTCTTTGATTGGGCGCACGCTGAGCCCGCCGGTGTCCAAAGGAGTGCTCTTATCGGGCAATCGTGGCTGTGGCCTGCGGGGTAACTGGTGCGCTTGGCTGCTTTCGCTGGGAACGCGGTTTCGTTACTTAGTCAGGGGGTCACTCACGGCTGTCGAGAGTCGTGTCGAGCGGGAAAAGACATCTCTTTCCTTGGGTGTGTCCCTGTACTCTGGCTCGCTTTCGTTTAGGTACGCGCTCGTTTGGTTTTCTTCGTTTTTGGTGTGTGTGTGTTTGTACAACGCGGTCGCTCAAAATGCATAACCGGAACCTTTGCTGATAATTATATTAAGTATGCAGTGCTAACGCGGGAGCAGGCCGGGCACTTTATTTTTACAGCGACGCTATATATGACTCGTCGGTCGGGTTTTTTCGTGTCCGTCCACAGAACAGTTGTCGACAGAAAACCATTGCGCGCGCCTTATCATCGCTCGCGCACGCCTTATCATCTATCATGTGGTTTCGACAGCTGTTTCAATAAGAAAACCACAAAACAAGTGTCAAGACGTAGCGCTCCCCGCATGCGTTTCTCGGTAAAGATTGCGGATGCATAAGCTGCCGCGGCAGCGGCAGAGTACAAAGTGGGGAGTGACGTCACTAGCCCTGCTAACAATGCGAAACACTCCGCGCATGCGTTTTTCGGTAAAAATTGCTGTTGCATAACCTGCCGCGGCAACGGCAGCGTACGAAGTCTTTCATATATTAAAAAGTGTTGGTACCGTGCATTTACTTTTCTCTAATCAATCATTTGGTGTAATCGACCCTTTTCTTGTTTACAAACATGAACTGCCGCTTGCGTCCCAAGCGACTTTCGGTCGCACCGTCTTTGCAAGCATGTTGAGCTTGCTTATGTCACCAGTGCTGGAAAGCATAAATGATACACGGGCAACAAAGTTAAGAGATTTACCGAGGGCCTTTGGCTGTACGGTATTACATCTTGGAGGAGGCCAGTTGGTTTACAAGAATACTTGAAACATTATAACAGATCTCTCACTACTTCTTTCTTTTGGCGTTCACCTGGATAATTTGTGGTTAAACGTTTTATCTACATTTCAAGCGGCGGTGTTAAGGTGGTCTTTGTTCATTGTTTTTATAAACCGGAAGTTCTCTGGGACGTCAGAGACTGGAGCACCACCTGGTGGCGTTTGCCATAAAAAAGGGTCTATTGTGCAGTGGGCAATCGTTACAGGTGATACACAACTTCGCTGGCCAACCATTTTCAGAGCGTGGATTGGAGCCCCAAAGTAAATGTTCGTTCGTTCGTTGGTGGTACTTTGGTCCTGCCAAGTTTGGCAGGCTGATGGTCGTTGAAGTTCTCATGAGGCGATGGAGACTTTACGAGCTCTTTAGCGAACCAATTTATTTTACAAACTATGTACATTTGTACAAAGTAGGGGAAGTTGGCATATTCGGATCGAACAGGTCTTACAGATGTCCAAATCAGTCCAAAATTGACCTCCCTCGCCCCGTCCGAAGCTTTTGATGGCACTCAGCCCCTTGCCCTCAGGAAAGTTTTAACCAATAATTTCAAACTTTTTCGAAGTCACGTGGCGTCAACCCTCCAACGGTCAGCTGGGGGCCGACCCGGCCGTACATCAAGTTTGCAGCCTCCCTGGCTGACAGCTCCATAACATTGGCACAGCCTTGGGTTCCAGACAGAGTGTCGCCACACCAGTGCTCCTGGCCCGAAACTCGATCGTCACCAGCGTACCCTGTGGGACGCTGGGGCACAAAAGAAAACACGCGCACACACAAAACAGAACGCACCCCTTCGCGGAAGAGACGTCTTCGCCGCGGGGTGCCTGCTCGGGAGGACCGCGGTCACCCGTCGAAAGTAAAGAAAACAACGACAGCCAGGGTGCGTCCGCTTCCCCTCTTCCCCACACCCCCGCGCAGCCGTGGAATAAGGACCACCCGGTGAGGGAGTTCCTCGCGACTCCTTTACACCCAACTTTTTTATTTAATGACCTGTCTCACCTAACGTGCACTGAGAAGTCTATGTGCAGCGAGGACTGCAAGCGTGATATCCGTGCTACTTTCGCAGCGCAAATATTCATGTGTTCGAAAGAATACGTAGGCTCATAAGCAGTTGCCGTTGATGACAGTATTCCTTTCAACACTGCAAGGGGCGAAGTTTAAAATCGGCACATTTAATATATAAGAGTGTGTTCAGATAAGGATGCTCATAGGTGAGTCATTCATATTTCATCGTTTTCACGTAAATTTTTATATGAGGTAGGAAAACATGTCCATACAACAGAAACACCTTACTCTTGCAAGAAACTTCCTTGTTTTCGTTAAAGAAAGTCGCGTCTTGAAAGGAGGTGGAACAGCGATTTTACCAATTGCGCGTAGACGGAACTGGGGACCACGGGAATAAAAATACAACTTTCTACAATGTGGATATTTTTATGTATAAAGCACGCCAACTGGTATACATGAGGAAGTTATATTTATCTTATTTAAGTTTATATTTTAGGTAAAATAAAATGACTGCACAACTCTTTCATATTTAGGCATTTCGGCGTCGGAATGACTTGTATATGGCTCGTCTGTGTCCATTATAAGAGGTTACGGAATCTTATGCCCCAGCCGATGGCGGATGTGGCGTGGGCGTAACAATAACAGGTTACCTAAAAACAAAGAGGACGAAGAAATGGAAAGCTAGGTAGCGTTATTGGACCAGCGTTGCGCCGCCGCGCAGGTGATGCCTCTGGTGTTTGTAACGCCACTGCACATTGGGTGATGTTTACACACACTGAAGGCTTGAAATTACCGAACTGTTGGGTGATTTCAGGTAAGATTGAGCAGTCGGTAAATGGTCGACATTTTTATTCAGTTGGTATTTTTTAGATGTCGTCGCCCAATTTATAGTATAAGCAAATGTAAACTTGTTTTTGCTTAAAGAAAAAAAAAAATATCCGGACACAAAATGTCGTAGATCATGAAGAGCTAGGTTGTGACTCGAATTTACTTGCACCGCCGGTGTGGTCATATTTGATAGTAAATAACTTAAGTAAAAGCATTAGGAGGGACTTTTCGAATAGAGTACGCAAAATCTTTGCGTAAGCAAAAAATAGCGTCGTCACCAGTGCGAATGCGCCAAACTCGAACCGCGTTTTGGATTGGCGTATGCCGACGGCAATATTTATTTGCACACGCACACATTTGCTGCGTTGTTCTAAAACTTGGCATTGGGAGAAGTTGATTAATTTTGAGAAACAATTTCTTGGTACGGGTCAATTTTCCTAAATAATATTCGTTGTTCATTACATTACTTATATTTTATATAAGCTCTCAAAAATGTCACCTTGAGCGATTGTCTGCGAACTTTGAGATATTGGCACTCAAGCATGTGATCAATACCGAAAAACAAACTTTTATGACAATGATTGAGAACTCTTTTTTTTTTAATTTCTGTCACTTATGCTATTTTATACGATCCTTTATCCTCATGTGGCATATATGATTAAAGAAGGAGATCACCACCCAGGGGTTTCACTAGGAATTGAAATTAGGGGGGATGTCTAAATTTTTAAGGGGAGGAGGTTAGGTTAGGTTAGGTTAGGAGACGTTGCAAAGAAAGAAGGTGCCTTCAAAAAAAAAAGAAGGGGGGTGTACACCCCCCTAGGGGGTGTGTAGGGAAATCACTGATACACCTCTCGGTTGAACCCCTCTTGTGAATGAGTCTACACAGAGCCTTCCGCTGCGTGGTGCAAACGTTATCCGGTGTGCAGTGGTGTTACCGACATCCGAGGTATCACTTGCGCGACGGCGCAATGCTGCTCTAATGACGCTACCAAGGTTTTCACTTCTTCGTCCTTTCTTTCTTTTCTATTTCTTCTTTTTTTTCTGCACTCATTTCATCATTCATTCATCATTTATTAAAACCTTGAAGGCCATTGCTGGCATTACACAAGGTGGGTGTAACTGCTGAAGAAACATATAAAGGAACAAACAAAAAAGTGGGTTACATGCTGGAAAACATTGTTATATAAAGCAGCAAAAACAGAAGAAAAAAAGCAAAAAACACTTAAAACATTTTTAGGGAAAAACAGCTGATGAAACAGAAAAATACCCAAATAAAACATTTCTATAAACACGAGTTGACTTTGCTATTAGTTTAAATGCAGATGGATGGTCAGTTGGGATATGAAAGTATTATAATCTGTCTGGGTCACGATACTGTTAGGCAGGCTATTCCAGTCCGTTATTGTGAATGGCAAGGTGGAGTAAAGAAACGAAACTGACGATGCGAAAATTGGACGAACTTTACAGACGTTATCAATGCGGGGAAATATACGAGTGGCTGGGGATAATAGTGAAGTTCTGATGTCATGGTTATGATAGTAAATCTTGTGAAAAAGAGACAGGCGTGATAATTTCCTTCTGGTTAAGAGGAGATCAAGGTTAGCTTTCATTCGTAAAGAAGTGATGCTGGTGTCTCGTGAGTAATCTGAAAAAATGAATCTGATTGCGCGATTTTGAAGTGCCTCTATCTTTGCTATCAATGAATATTGCCAAGGGGACCAGATGGGTGACGCGTATTCAAGTTGCGATCTTACGAGTGTAGTGTAGGCTAGTTGTTTAACTGATGATGGTGCTAGTTTCAGATTCCGTCGAAGATACCCAAGAGAGCGGTTAGCATTAGACAGGACGTGTGTTATATGCGTGTTCCATGAGAGATCGTCAGATAAGTGAACACCCAGATATTTGTAAGATGGACACTTGGTAATTACCTGGCTGCACATGGTGTAAGTGAAAGAGAGAGGACTATGAGCACGCGTGAAGGAAACGAGATTTGTTTTAGAAAAGTTAATTGTCATTTTCCACTGTTTACACCAGTCGGCTATTAGGTTAAGGTCAGCTTGTAGGGTTATGTTATCGTTCAGGTTAGATACAGATCGGTAAATTACGCAGTCATCAGCAAAAAGTCGAATACAGGATGTTATGCGATCTGGTAGGTCATTTACAAATGTTAAAAAAAGCAGAGGTCCGAGAACACTCCCCTGGGGGACTCCGGATGACACAGGAGAATAAGCTGACGACTGGTTGTTAATAACAGTATGCTGAGTACGATTGGTTAAAAATTGTCCTATCCATGATGTTACGAGTGGATGAATGTGAAGTTGGTTTATCTTGAGCATGAGTAAACTGTGGGATACCTTATCGAATGCTTTAGAAAAATCAACGAATATGGCGTCTGTCTGTATGTTATTATCGATGTTACTGTGTATTTCATGAACAAGTTGTACAAGTTGCGTTTCGCAAGAATATGATTGTCTGAACCCGTGTTGGTTTGGAAAGAGGATGAGGTTATTTTCGAAATGCTTCATGACATTTGAATATATTATGTGCTCAAGTAGCTTGCAGGGGACACTGGTTAGAGATATAGGACGATAATTTGATGGTGAAGTTCGATCTCCCGATTTGTGTATGGGGACCACTCTGCCAATTTTCCAATCTGTAGGAAGCTCGCCGGAAGACAAAGATTGTTGGAAGATTATTAACAAAAAACGAGCTGAGTGTAATTTAGTGTTTTTCAGTAATTTGGAATTAATTTTGTCGTCCCCAGAACTCGACGACAACTGTAACCTTTCTATAGAGCTTATGATACCTGCATACGTTATTTCAATGGCAGCCATGGGAGTGTGATATGCGTTGTTAAGATGAGGCATGCTACTGTGGTCATCTGTGGTGAAGACTGAGGTGAAATAGTCGTTAAGACAGTTAGCGCTTTCTTCATCCGATAATGGCAACCGATCATCGCTCATTAGTTGTACAGGTCTAGACGTTTTTGGATTAATTACCTCCCAGAACTTCTTAGGTTTATTGCGAAGAATGTTTACTAAGTCATTGTTAAAGAATTTTGCCTTCGCCTCTGTAATAGATTTCTTATAAATTTTAGCAATATCATTGTACTGTTTCCAAGCGAGATCGGTAGTCAGTTGTTTGGCGCGGCTAAATAGTCGTTTCTTTTTTCTGTTTAGTTGGTTAAGCGTTTTTGTGAACCAGGGATTTGATTTGTCGCAAGTTATGTTTATTGATGGGATGTAAGTGTCGGCAAGGTATGCAAGTTTATTTCTGAAGAGAATCCAGTTTTCATCAACTGTCCTGCTCATACAGCCATGCTGAAAACTATCGAAAAATATTTCAAGCTCATTGTTAATTGAGGTGTAATTAGCTTTATTATAGTCTTTAATGGTTTTAAAATATGGTGATTTCCGCTGAGTTTCAAATTCAATGTTGAAATGAATTACGTTATGGTCACTAATGGGTGGGTGGTATGTTATATTTTTAACAAGTGTAGTGTCAGTAGTGAGGCATAGATCTAAAATATGACTTGTTCTTTGGGTTGATCTGGTAGGTTGAGTAATCAGTTGCGATAGATTAAATGTGAGACATGTGTCTACGAGTTCTCCTGAAATATGAGTCGAGAACGAAAGAGTATCCCAAATGATGTCAGAACAATTGAAGTCGCCTGAGAGAATGCATGATGCGTTTCGGGATCGGTTGAAGATGAAAGAGAGCGCGTCATGAAGCTTATCAAAAAAACCATTAACAAAGTCGGGCGGTCTATAGCACACCCCAAGGAAGATACACGCGGAGGGGGAATGCAGCCGTAGCCATACCATTTCAAGGCAAGTAGGAATTTGAACAAAAGAAACTACAATATGATCCCGTACAGCAATTAGTACTCCACCCCCACGTCGGAACTCTCTATCACACCTATAAATATTGTAATTAAAATTCGTGGGAAACACTTCAGAGTCTTTTATGTCAGGTCTTAGCCATGTTTCCGTTAGGAAAACAAAGTCGGCAGCACAAGAGTCAGTTAATAAATGAAGGTCTTCACGCTTTGGCAGTATACTTCTTATGTTAGTGTAAGTACAGAAAAAGAACTTTTTTTTTTTAATCTGGGGGCACTGGGGTGAGTCTCGATCACACAGATGTTATGGATGCTTGTCTTCCACAACCCTCTTGCTTTCAGGGTCATAAATAAAAATCTGCGCTCCGATCGAAAGTTTGTTAAATTTTAGTTTAAACGGTTTATTTTGGGGCCTGGCAAACTGTAGGAGTTCTCGACGAGCTTCACGCACGGCAGGGGAAAAGTCTTCGCCTACAGAAAACGTGGTACCCTTGAATTTGTAAGCTTTCCCTAGTATTAGGTTCTTTTGCTTTGTTGAGCAAAACTTCACAATGATAGGGCGTTTTTTATTCGGGCCGAAACGACCGATCCTGTGGGCGCGTTCAATGATACCAGGTTCTAATGGTAAACCAAGTTGCGCAGAGCAGATATCGAGAACAAGCTTTTCTGACTCAGCCCAGGTCTCCCCCTCTTTGTCTGATGATCCATAAAAAAGCAAGTTTGAGCGCCGCTGCCTGTTCTCGCTATCCTCGCAACGCGTCCCCAGAACAGTCAACTCACGCCTGACGTTTGACAGTGCTTGAGTAGCTGCGGTGATTTCTTCTTTTACATCCGGTATGACAGTCTGGTGTGTCTCAAGGGCTGCCACCCCAGCTGATAATGATGCAACAATAGCGTCACTTTTGTTTAGGTCTTCTCGAAGTTGTTTTAGAATGACAAGCACTTCAGCCTGACCTTTCTCGAGGCCTTGAACACTGGACACTACAAGATTTAGTAGCTTTTCTTGTTCTTTTGACATTGGTCCAGGATTTTCCTCAATGTCACCGGAAAGGAGTAGCTGTAGAGCCCTAATCTTCTGAGTTACAAAGCAATGGACAGAAACAATGAATGTGTACGCTTGGGTCGGGCACGACACCGCAATCAAAAATGGGTTATCGTCTTTGTAACATTCAAGGTGTGATGGACCAACCTGAAGTAGAGGGAACCGTAAGGCCAGCATTCCAATGGCGGTGTCGTGCCTCGAATGACGGTTTGGTGGAAGCCAGTCAAGCGGTCCCGCGCCTCTTATCGATGACCATGGTTGCACGCTCAAAAGCGAGTGGACGTCCGTTCCTGGCGAAATGGCCGCCGCGAAGAAGGCTGGCTGGTAGGCGCTCGTCTTGTTCAGCGCTTCGGGCTCCGGAGTGTATCCGTCGATGGTAGTCGTCGTTCCTCGTAGTGCCCTCGGCGCCGTTGACAGCAAGGTGGACAGCAAGGTGGTCTGGAACACCTGAAGTAGAGGGAACCGTAAGGCCAGCATTCCAATGGCGGTGTCGTGCCTCGTGCATCGCTATACACCCTTCCCGAAATTCAGTCTGGCCACTTTGATCACTATCATCATCTGTGGAACGGCATCGGTGTCCTACCAATGGCGGCCTATCTAGTGACTGATAAAGGAAGACGTTCAAGATGCTCCTAAGCAGATGATGCGAGGCCTGTACATTCGGGGGGGGGGGGGGGGGGGGGGGTTAGTACAACACGACGTAGGAATGGAACACAAGAGCTACGTGAGCGTTAATTTCTAACTTAGATTCAGTCAATTTGTGGGCGGCACACAATCGGCTTTAAAGGGACACTGACAGGGTATTTATGCTCGCCGAGGTTTTTAGTTGTACGTGACATATGAGAGCTCAACTACCCAGAACAGAATTTGCGGCTCGAAATTCGGTTTCTTTCCGCCCGAAAACCGCCGATCAAGAACTGGCCGGTTCGAGTCTCGCTCACTCTCTTTCTCGCGGTCACGGGCCGTTTTCTAAGGTATCGATGCGACCACCAAATTTAATCAAAGTCGTGGGTCACTGAAAGCACACACTCAATATTAAAAATAGAAAAAAATATAAAACCCATTTTTTGTGGCTTATAAAAAGCTGCAAATACGTTGATTGAAAAAAAAAGTTCCACAGACAACCGGAAGCATTCTGTGCGTGCGTCGTTTCGCGTATCGTGGGACTCGTAGGGACGGCGATGGCAGCGGACGACGGGCGTGGGACCTCTATTTCAGAACTGTCGTTCGTGGTACCGGCGCATTTTGTCTGCCTTTAAAAGAGAAATTCGGGACTGGTCAAAAGAATTGGTATTCATCCCGTACAACACGCCCGACCACCAAGCCGATTTGCACGCAGACGTCGCCGAGCCGTCGCTCCCTTCTTGTAGCTGAAGACATCGCTCGCGCAAACGTCAAGCGCGACGTGTCTACTTCGAGTTGAATATGCACGCGTACGATTTCTTTACTAGGTGAGAATGTCGCCAATGCGTGGTGCATCCCGACTTCGACCCGAGAGTGCTTTTGCTAGAGGAAAATCGGCAGCAAACTTTCCAACTTACAGTTTATCGGCTGAATGATTACCAAGGAAAGAGATACCCCAGTTTCGATGTGCCCCAGTAGCGCAGTGGGGAAGACGTCCCCATCACACGCGGTAGGACCGGGTTCGATCGCCTGTCAAAC
The DNA here is from genome assembly GCF_016920785.2 of Ixodes scapularis. Taxonomy (NCBI): domain Eukaryota; kingdom Metazoa; phylum Arthropoda; class Arachnida; order Ixodida; family Ixodidae; genus Ixodes; species Ixodes scapularis. The sequence goes on from NW_024609884.1 coordinate 80,113,691, forward strand.
ATTTTTTTTTTTTTTTTCAAATATTTTCTGATGTCTACATTTCTTTTTTTTTTTACAATTATTACTGAAGAAACAAAAAAACAATATAAGAAACAAATGTTGTGGACGACACGTCGCTGAATTAGATGGTATGAGATTTCCTTTTTGACACCTGCGAACTCAATGTAATCACTTTCCACAAAATGCAAGGAGCATATAAATCAGGTAGCGTCCGCTTTCCGAGGTGCCCGTAAATGGTCTACAGGAATTGCAGCCAGCCATTGGTCCCGATCCCGTTGATCTTTCGGAAACTCTGTCGCACAATGCCACTTCTGTTTCGGGCGCGGGACATGTGAGCCAGCTCTTCACGCAACATCTTGGGTGTATTCTTTTCGGAGCCGATCAAAATCCACCACGGGCACTCACTACTCATCTCCAACTTCTCAATGTACAAAACAAGCCATCTTGGAGTACAGAACAACGAGCGGAACATACATAACTGCAAAAGAATCCCGCGGCGAACAGTTCCCATACGCCGCATGTCGCCTGCTACCGGGAAGGAGAAAAACAAAAAAAAAAAAAAAAAAAAAACACACGGTCGGGTGTAGCCACGTGACTTCCGCCACACACTCTCTTCTCTCCACTTCTCCGACCTCCGTCGGGTTTCAGTTTCGGTTTCGAGCAGTTGCGTCTTTTGGCTTTATTAAAAAAATACGCTACTCTGTTGCAAAATATTGATTGGGTAGTCCTCCGACACCATAATGAAGCGCCTGGCAAAAAATTAAAAAAAAAGTTTGGGGGGTGTCAGTGTCTCTTTAAGCCCCTTTGGTGGATAGAAATTTATCGAGGCATCTGTGTGGGTTGGACCTTTGTTCTGCAAGTTCTTGATCATCATCGAACTGAAAGTGGTCAAGAAAGAACTCACATTGAACAATTCCTCGTGTGCCCTTGACTTGCGAAAGTGACGGTGTCCGATGAAATACAAGTTCATTACCGCCATTGGTATGGCAAAAGCTAAACTCCTATACGAACCACCAGATGGCACTGAATTTCGGAAAGGGTCTATTGTTTTGCCCTCGCCACACCCGTGATCGGTTAGGGCATAAGATTCGGCAACGTCTCCTGTTCATATGCTCCGCTTTACTTTACGGTGGCCCACAAAGTATACAAGTCAACCCAAGGTCGTGTGAGTGTCACGTGACCTTCGGGAGGGTGACGCGTTGTCACTTGATACGCTGAATTGGCTGAGGTAGCTGAACGCCCGCTACAATCCATCGTAATTGGAACCATTTTGTCAGCAGACTACCCACAATAAAGTACTAAATTGGGAATGTAGCGCAGTGCAGTGCAATCAACCAAG